>NC_043966.1:70000-113990 GCF_902148855.1 Sphaeramia orbicularis | reverse complement strand
CTCAACGACCCTCACAAGGACTAAGCACCATACTTTATAGCCCCTTTTCACAGCACTTCTGTTATGGAAATATTCCCCCTTTATTCCAGAACGACATCTGTGCAAAGGAAATGGTGGATCATTGGTCCCACCTTTGTTGCAGCTTTGTAACACCTCAGGAGGTAGAACAGAGCCATTATTAAGGTGGAATCATGATTCTGGAATGCTAGGTAAAAGGAACATGATGATGGTGACCCCCGCACTTTATAAACAGTGGGCACTTATGGGCGCACTGGCATGGATTCTGTGGCAGCCGACCCGGGTGCTGCAGGTACGTGACATTTCACCTGGGCCCCGGGCGGCTGCCACAGAATCCATACCAGTGCCTCCATATGTGCACTATACGCTGCGCTGCATCAACGGCCCTTTGATCCTGGAACACAACCAAGTCCTTTGGCTTGGTTGTGTAAATCAGTCAATGCCCAGCCAGCATGTCCATGTGGGCCCCAGAAGGGTTTCAACTGAGCTGCATAAACGGGCCTATGTGGGTTTGTTTCCATGGTGGCCCCACATGTGTTTGCCCAGATCAGAATCAAAATTCGAATCCGAATCAGAATGTCTTATCGCTTGTACCAATGAAACTGAGGCAAAGCTCTCAGGTTCAGTGCAAGAATTTACAGACAGACGACAAATATCAGGAAAAAAAAAAAACAAATATCAGTAAAAGGCACAGTTATTTACATTAGAAAATAAAAAGTATTGCAAACACAGAATTTAAGTAGTGCAAATAACATGAGAAGTAGTGTAAATGACATGAAAGATAAATATCATGGGATAACTGGTGTGAAACATAAATAATCTGATTTATTCAGATCTCTGATTCTGATTCTGATATGGGCAAACACATGTGGGGTCACCATGGAAACTGTGGACAAACCCACATGGGACCCTTATACGCAGCCCAAATGGAACCCTTCTGGGCCCACATGGACATGCTGGATGGAATGTAGGACGTTTCGGCCTAGGACGTTTCGGCCTAGGATGTTTCGGGCTGCACTTTTTGCAGAGTAGGACTTTTCGGACAAATCATATTTTCAAAAACAAACACCATAAATTTATGTTTATTTGCATATAATTTTATTATTCACTCGATCACATATTAAAATTGTATACAATATACTCAAATTAAAGTATCAAAATTATACAAATTACATTGCAAGTCTATAACCTCACATTATTTGAAAGAGTCCAAAATAAGATCTCATAACACTGAGCACATCATACAGATAAGCAAATCACCAAAGTGTGGCCAGAAAATTCACACCTCAGCTATTAACACAGTGAGCACATCATAGAGATGCATAAGCACTGTCACTGGAGTCCTACTACAAGATGAACGTGGGGTCCGACCTAAGAAGACAACAAAGAAGGCCTACCAGGAACTTCAATCAAGGCTGCAGCATCTCTGTGAGGATAGAGCTTCTGGCACTAAATCCATTCCAGAACTCCTTCGGGGTGTCAGTCACACTTGAGAGGAGGAAGGCCCAATGTGTAAAATGCTCAATTTGTATAATTTTGAATTTGAGTGTATTGTATACATTTGTAATGTGTGATCATGTGTAAAATTCTTATGGACTCTTTCAAATAATGTGAGGTTATAGACTTGCAATGTAATTTGTATAATTTTGATACTTTAATTTGAGTATATTGTATACATTTTAATATGTGATCGAGTGAATAATAAAATTATATGCAAGTAAACAAATTTATGGTGTTTGTTTTTGAAAATAGGATTTGTCCGAAAAGTCCTACTCTGCAAAAAGTGCAGTCCGAAACATCCTAGTCCGGAACGTCCTAGGCCGAAACGTCCAAGTCCGAAACGTCCAAGTCCGAAACGTCCAAGTCCGAAACATCCGTCCACCGCTGGATGGGTGGTGGAAAAACGGTGCGATCACCATCTTGCCTTTTTTCTGGGATCTCTGTGTGAAAGTGGCTAATATTTTGGGCTGTTGACTTGTAACCTGTAAATGTAATGACTAAAAGCAGAGGAGGTGGATAAGGTGATGAATAACGTGGTATAATGACACCTGCATGTATTTGATGGACTTGGAATATATTGATATATTATATCTATAATTTTGATGGCAACAGACAACATCAGGTTTGGATGACACTCACTGACATGACAATGATGTGACAATCTTCTGTTCTACAATAAAACTACTCCTACTAGTCCCTTGTGCATCCTCCTTTTTGTCTCAACATCAGATTGTGATGGTCTGCTTCCATCTGACTTTGTCTCCTGTATCTCCTACCTGTCTGTCCTCCTTCACCACATCCATAAACCTCCTCTTTGCCTCCTGACTCGTAGCTCCATCTTCATCATCCTTCCACCAATGTACGCACAAATATACTCAAAACTCCAGTTATACTCACAGATATCCTTGGTGTGGATGGATCTTTAGCTTTGTACTTCCTAATGAGACAGAAAATTAAAAACATGTCAATTTCTGCCCTTTCTATCGATTTAGTCCAAAGTTTTGAAGCACTTCTTGTGGAAGCCTTATGATGAATAGGAGTTGTTTTCAGAGCTCCAGTACTGTGCATAAGTCCCAGTCCAATACTATGTTTGTTGGTTTATTATAGTTCTGAAGTCCACACATAGCATTTGTCTGTGTATTTAGATCCAATCTGATATATGTTAAGTATGAACAGCAGGAAAAACTACAGTTTCAGGGTAAAAAAAAACAGCTTCTATAAACTAAAGTGGTCGTATTTAGTGTGACCGCCCTTTGCAATTAACATGTTTTTAACAGTTTTGTTCAGACAATATGAGATTTACGACATTAATTTTCTGATGTTTTACACCAGGTTAGATTCAACACGTCAGATGTTTCTAACTGTTTGTGCTGCTTCTTGTCATGGGGTCAGAGGTCACACTAAATAGTCACTTTAACCTTTACAACACATTTAGTTCAGTTTTAAGTGTGTCTTTTAAGGGTGTGCACATATTTCCTGTAATTTCTTGTTGTATTTGAAGAAAAGAGAATGAGAAATAAATACAGTGGTGGAAAAATGTATTAGACCACCCCTTGTTTTCTTCTGTTTCTTGTTCATTTTAATGTCTGGCACAACTAAAGGTCCATTTGTTTGGACAAATATAATGAACAACAAAAACAGCTCATAGTAGCTTAATTTCAGAGCTGATATCTATCCATTTAACATGTTTTCTTGAAAAACCAAAATTATTTAAGCTCTTACATCAGTATCTATGTCATTGTACTGACAAAAACAGTGCTTTTAGACATTCTATGTTTTCTTTTCTGTCTGTTTTAGTCACATGACACACACAGGAGTTAGGACTGGATTGCAGAACCATTGTTTTTGAGGACTTTTGATGGTCTAATAATTTTTTCCGCAACTGTATGTATCATTTCAACCCTGAAAAACAATGAAGATGAAGGTGAAAAAAAACTTTTGCACAGGACTGTACATCATAAAACTACAAAAATATATCAACTGAAGTCTTTCTCTTTAACAAAAACTTGAATAATCTCTCTTATATCCAAAAACAAAGTTTTATTTGCATGTCAGATGACTCCAACTTGTTCCTTTTGCCATGTTTTGGGCCACTTTCTCCCCCTTTCATTGCGTACTTTTACAGAACTAGAAAAGACTTATAAAGTGCTAGTTGAAAGTGTTGTAATAACAGAGATGTACTGTAGGTGATCTTTGGCCTCTCCTCTGTTTATCTCATTTATCTTCTGGTGTGTCTCTAACGATGTAAACAAACATTCAGCCCCGATGCTCTTCACTTCATCTGCAGCCAAAGAGCAAATCGGCAATTAAAACAGGAGCTGTGAAGCCCAGCCGATTAATACAACATGATGAGGAGCCTGTATGTGCATCGGGAAACAACTAAAAAATGAATTCAACTGTTAGCAGTGTGGTCAGCGAGTTCAACAAACGGCAAAAACTGTTTCGCTCAGTTTTAACAAGCCGTCTCTGGGAATTTTTTCACATGCAGTTCATTTGCAATTAAAGTTTATGTTCACTGGCAACTTTTAGTGGCAGCGCCTGGAGGTCCGGACTGAGAACAGCGCCGTTTGGGAAACGACGAGTCGACGCGACAGACATGTGATCCACTTCTACAGTATCTGCTGCATTAGCACCGGTCTGATGGCTATTTAGACTTTTGGTTACACTTCCAATACTTCATATTCTGCACCAGCCTTCAGCAAAGTTTGGGTTGGGACAAAAATGGGAAACAAATGATTATGTACACCATGGGTGTTAAACATATGGCCCGTGGGCCAAAAGGGGCTCACGAAAGGGTCCAAGCTGGCCCATGGGATGAGTTTGTGAAATGGATGCTTCTCTGAAACTGGGTTTATTTTGGTATCTGGCACTGTACCAGCTTTTTAGACCCAGTAATCAAAGGTAAATGTAGACAGATTTCCCCCCAGGATGGACCTAACGATGACCTCAGAGAAATGCAAAAAAATGATACTCTTGCCCTAATCCATCCCATAATTAATGAATTTTTAATCAAATATTGGGTCCAAAAATAGGACCCAAATATGGACATTAAATCCTCTCATCTCCTCTTCATTAAATCTCTCATGTGTTTAAATGGTCATATATAGACTCTAAATACAGACACTGTGTTCAGTGTGTGGATCCTAGTGGTTTTTTGTAATCCACACACGTGGGTTTTCATCAGTCTCAGTGTCATTCCAGGTTTGGTGTGGAACCCATTGTGTCCACTTGCGTTACATGCAGAACCTGCCCATTTAAACACAAATAAATCACAAATGATTTTGCAACAGTGGTCATTTTGTGAAACACTGCCTTGAATAATTAGTTCAATTCCCAAAATGTACCTGTGAGAGAATAAAGAAATATTGAAAAAAAGAAAAAAAATAGCGTGTAATTTTTGTGTCCTTTTGACCATGTTACATGTGGATTTTTCTACAGAAAACAGTGTAAAATAATATAAAAATGTGTTGTATCTGAAATATAGTTTCTCTTTTATCTCAGTAAGTATTTATTTTTAAATAGACCCAAAGTGCTTCCAAACTTGCTTCATAACATTAGTCTGGTTTGAATTTTTAGCCCCATGTCCTGTTTTTAGGACCAGTTTCACAGAAGCACCCACATGTAAAAGTTACACTTATATATAAATCATTCATTTTAGTTGAGAGGCCACATACAGACTAATATGATCTGAAGTGGCTCAGACCAGTAAAATACTACCCTAATGACCTATAAAGACTGACAACTCCAAATTCTTCTTTTTTAGTGAAAAAAAAGGAAAATTATCTTAAAGTGTTTCATTTACAAACTATCCTCTCAAAAAAATGTGAGTAACCTGAATAAATATGAACAACCTGAAATGTTTTAATAGAAATAAGTGTAATTTGAACAATATTCTGCCTGTTATTAAATGTTTTGCGTATTTGTAGATAAACTTTGATCTGTATGCTGTAATACATATGTGCAAATGAGAAGCTGAGGCAGAATATTGTTAAAATTGCACTTCGCTTTCTTAATAAATTTCAGTAGTTTTCATGGTTACTCATGTTACATTCATAAGGATAGTTTGTAGATGTAAACATTTTCATAATGTAATTTAACTTCTTTTCAGTGGATTTTCATTTTGATACAGAAGACAAACTTTTGACAGTCTCTACAAACATACACGTCTGCATTGAATATCCAAAATAATATTATTCAAATACATTTTACTTATTAATGAACTCATTATAAGATTCCTGTTCCATTTTGTTCTTCAGATTCTTTAAGCTTCATTAAAACTCTTTTATTTTCTAAATTAATTACAGCAACTGTCACTTGTCCTTTTATTCTGAAGTTTTCTAAAGTGACGTAAATCATCGCTGATATTTTCTCGGAGTATGCGCCTCCGACATAACTTATGAGGCGCACAAGGTTTCTATAAAAACGCATTTACAATGCAGAGTGGTGCGGTGGCATTGATTTTCAATCCAGATCCACACGGGATGAAACAGCACTCAGGCATTTTCTGTCTCAGATATGGTCTATTGATAATATATTTTCAAAAGCATGCAAAACACAGCACAAGGACCCACCACAGATATAGTCTATGTTCAAAGAACCCTGAACAAGTCCCCGTCTGCTTCTGAAAGAGATTCAACAAAGTCTGACAACCTCGCCGTCATTAGTCACGCTCTCTAAAGCCTCTCCACACTTTTCATACTTCACTGATGCTGGATTTGCTTGTTAAAAGTTCTGTCAAAATAGTTGTTAGTAATTTTTGTTCTTTTTTTAATCCTCACTCGCCCGTAGCTAGCAGGAAATATCTAAGGACTCCAAAGTGGGAGAATAGATATTTATCTGCTTTTTTTTTTTTAAATTCCATTTTCATCCTGTCACCCTCACTGCATCTGTCTGGTCTATGAGTTAAATCTACTGCTCATTTCAGCTCCAAGACTTAACACGAGGCCGGTCTAATCCTGGTTCTCCTCCGTGACGGTCCAGATGAGGATGTGGAGCTACACTACGAACAAAAAGTTAAGGATATTTCTTTTTTTTTTTTTTTTTTTGTCTTTTTTGGTCATTTTTGCCATTTGTAAATAAAACCATGTCCGCTCATTAAAAAATGTGTTTCAATTCAGTTCACAAACAAAAAAGTAAAAAGCGCTGTGCAAGAATCCCAACTGAAACAAATAGGTTTTAGAAGTGAAGTCAGGTCCTCTTTTGTTTAGTTAATTTATCAGATCTGAGTAGCATGGGTTTGCTCTTGTGTTTTTCCTACATTTGCTTCGGTTTTCCATTTGTTCATTGATTGCTTCATTGATTTATTTTTTGTACAAAATTTCCATCCATTAAAATATGCAACTTTGCTTTCAACCTCATCCCACCTCATTTTACAACCCCAGGTTTCTAGTGGAAAAAAGAGGAACATATTATCATAATTAATCTCTTGATATTCTCATTTTCTTATATTTCTTGTACAGTTTTTATCTTGTTACAGATGTGGTTACTATAGATAGGACAGATATTCATTCCAATGTGTTACTATCCATCCATTTCAGTTAAAATCTGTCTGTTTTTAGTTATTTAAATTGTGTGGTTGTTTGTTTCTTGGGTAAATACGTCGTGTGGTGCATGTTTTCTGGGACTGGACTTGCTCGGTCCTTCATGTATGTTGAATGTATTTTAATTGGGTTTTGGAAGCCTGAGGCAAATGTCCCTGCATTGTGAGATAATAAAGTGAATGTTGAGTTCAGTGTTTGGATCAGTAATGCTCCGCACATGGATTAAAACTAAAGGAATGGAAGGAGTGTTTGGAAGATGTAAGAAGTAGAAAACACATGTATGTGTTAAAACAGAGGGAATAAAAGGAAGAAGGCATCAAATAAAATACAGAGACCTGGAAACTGAGCTGAAGAACAGTGATGAATGATTTGTCTCATACTGGAATTTCCCTCAGGATTAATAAAGTATCTATCTATCTATCTATCTATCTATCTATCTATCTATCTATCTATCTATCTATCTATCTATCTATCTATCTATCTATCTATCTATCTATCTATCTATCTATCTATCTATCTATCTATCTATCTATCTACTGTACATGAAGACATTGAGCTGCTCTTCAATTAATGAATGTGAGGATGAAAATTCAAGTCGTGCCTCTCCCACAAATGAGCTGCAGTTCTGAATTTTAACTCGGACGGACACTCCACAAACACAACAGGCTTTTCTTCTGGTCAATTTGGAAATCAACAGGAGCTCTGAGATCAATAAATGTGTGAAAATGTGAGCGTTCTTCATCCACAGACTGAAAAAAAAAACCAAGGCCGGACACAGAGACGTAGACGTAGCCTCGGGCCGTTTTCACGCCGGTAGTCAGTTCGCTGTGATCAGTCGGTTGGTGGGGTTGTAAACTCTGTGTTTCCATGTAGAGAAGAAGAATACAGTACAGCTTCCATCCCTCTTACTGGTCAGATGTGTAGGAAACGGATCTACGTTCTGGACCGTAGATTTATGTGCAGATTTTTGAGAGAATCATTCTTGCAGTCTGCCAAAGTTTGTATGCTCTGCTGCATCCCAGAATGCAAAGCACACCTGGCAATAAGAGAAAATAGAACAAAGAAAAGATAAGTGAGCATATGTTGGATGGATATGCTTTGCCCACTGACGCAAACCAAAGCTGAAGTGAGTAAAAAGTAGGATTGTGCTGCTCAGTTAAAATACATATGGAGAGAATAATTGCATTATATTCACAGGGAGAATGAAAACACATTAAATGCATGCTTCTAAAATGACAGAATTGCTTCATTCTTTAATTTTTGGTTGCAAAGACAATAAAGAATAAACTCTAAAGGGCCGCCTTTCCCAAACTTACTGTAAAATATGCAATCATGATATGTGAATTCCTGAAATAAAATAGTAGAAGAGTGATCTCTGGATGTACAGTACTGAGCAGAACTCTTATTCTACCTTTAGCTGTTTGTTTTATCTGGGTTGAAATGAGGATATGTATTTATTTTTCATTTTCTTCTCGACAGATACAACAAGGAAACACAGAAAATATGTGCACAGCCTTAAAATACACACAAAAAACTGAACAAAATATGTTGCTAAGGTTAAAGTCTGTATTTAGTGTGACCTCTGACCCCATGATAAGAAGCAGCACAAACAATTAGAAACATCTGACATGTTGAATGAAATCTGGTGTAAAACATCAGAAAATGAATGCAGTAAATCTCATATTGTCTGAACAAAAGGGTTAAAGACATGTGAAGGTCAAAGGGAGGTCACACTAAATACGACCACTTTAGTTTATAGAAGCTGTTTTTACCTGAAACTGTAGTTTTTCCTGCTGTTCATACTTCACATCTATCAGATTGGATCTAAACACACAGACAAATGCATATGTGTGGACTTTAGAACTGTAATAAACTGACACACCTAATGTTGGAACAGGACTCTTGCACAATATTGTACAGGTTTTGCTATTAAGGAAATGTAAAAATGAGGTAAGAGACAAGACCGAGGCCACAACTATTTTAGCTGAAACAAATGTTTTAAGTTTTTATTTTTATATAAATATTCTTATTGAAAAATATGGCACATCAAACACAGAAAATTAACATTTCAGGAAATATTGTATTGAATTGTATATTGTAATATAATTTGATAAAAATGTCATAGTTACTGTTTGTGCATCACACAAAAGATTATTATTATTATTATTATTATTTAAACAAAGTATACAAGAGGCAAGCAAAACTACAATAAAAAAAACATAAAAACATACATAGAAAATAAATTATCAAGTCAAATTAAATATATAAAAAGAGGAAGACAAATACAATCATAATAAATAAAAATTTAAAAAATTAAAAAAAAAACAAATAAAATTAAAGCTGCAAGCAGCTTTGGGCGGGACCTCACACCGGGCGTTCCGCCTCCCCCGTGATCCGCCTCCCGTGACCGTGGACACCTCAGCTCCACTCACACCTCTCCGTCCCCATACCAGTTCCCACCCTTTAGTGTCTGTCCTCCTTACATCTGTACAGAACACCAGCGACCCTCTGCTGAAACCACCATCACCTTTAAATGAGACTTTTAATTTGGAAAACCTACTGTGTGTATGTGCATTTGTTTTGTATGTGAGAGAAAGAATCAGTTTGAAAAATGAATTGAAATTGTATGAATAATTGAGCATTAAAGTGATGATTTACCACATTTAAGGCTTTTATTTTGGAAAAACCCTATTGTGTGAGCATGTGTGTCTGTGAGAAAGAGTACTTTTGAATGAAGAAACATTGTACAAACAGCTGAGCGTTTGGTCATAAAAATGAAAAGAAGTTATGGAATAGACATTATTAATTTTTTTTAAATAAGAGTTTTATTTTGAAAAAATTACTCCATGTACTTTTGAATGTGTGCAAAATTTCCAATATCTACAATACAATGCAGTAAAACCTGTTTTAAAATAAAAAAAAAAAAAAAAATTGTTTCATGTTTTTGTGACATTCCTACTGGCCGCTAGGGCAGATTTTGTGTGTTTTTTAGTACATAGGTGGCGCTACAGAGTCCATTTTGGCACCCAAGGTGTTAAATTTGATATTGAATCAAAGTGTTCAGCAGCCATGACATACATGGCAAATTTGGTGAGTTTTGGAGCATGTTAAGGGGGTCAAATGGCAGTCTAAAGTGGAAAAAGTATGAAAACAAACAAATTGTTATAAATCAATAACCGTACATCCTATCTCAAAATTTTTTGCATGTGAGCGTTGTGGTGAGTCCCGTGAACGCGTAGATATGTCACATGGGGAAAAACTCCAAAGTGAAAAATGAGTTCCAAACATCGCAACTTTGCGGGCTTCTAAAAAAAAAAAAACTAAGACAGTTATGGAAAAAGTGCGAAGTAACTTTTTTGAGGAGGGTTCACTCTATCTTTTGGTGCTATTTAGAAGTCAATATGACAAACGGTGTCATCGGAGTTAGTTTTAAATATTTTATTTTGAAAGGCACATTGCGAACTTCCTGTTGGAGATAGCTCATAGGTGTCAGCACATGATATGTTGGGCTTGATTGAACGAACGTTTTGGCATTGGTTTCATGTGTCTACGACATTCCTACTGGAAGTTTGCAATTTGAGCATTTTAGTTTGAAAGGCAAATTCTTAACTTCCTGTTGGAGTTAGGTCATGAGTGTCAGTGTGTGATTTGTCGGGCTTGATGAGACGAAAATTTTGACATCGGTTTCATGTTTCTATGACAATCCTAGTGGCCGCTAGAGCCAATTTTGTGTTTCTAGGGGGCGCTAGAGAGGTCATTTTGGCACCTATGGGGTTAATTTTTACATTTTATCAAATTTTTCACCAGGCCTGACATGTGTGCCAAATTTGGTGAGTTTTTGAGCATGTTTAGGGGGTCAAAATCCAGTCCAAAGTGGTGGTCGGGAAAAAATAAAAAACGAACGAAAAACAATAGGGCCTTTCTTGCAGGAGAGGCCTCTCACTGTGTGAGAGGGCCTGACCTTTAGGCTCGGTCCCCAAAAAAGGGGAGGGGGGGGCATCAATCACAAGTAAGGAATGGAAGTGAATTGAAGAAAGTTAAGAAGGGCTCAATACTTGAAGTTTTTATTTACAATTTAATAAAACAATCCAACTGAAATTCACAGTAACACAGAATCGCAGGTTGGAGATCCCAAAGGCTGAGCTCGTCAGATTAACTCCTCCTATCTGACCTACTAGTAAAGTCCAACTCAGATGAAAATACAACTCCAGCGCTCTGAAACATGCTGAGGAGAAAATCAGCAAAAACCAATGTGGAAAAAACCCAAAACAAAACAGTGAGGTACTTTTCCCCTGGCCCTGTTCTGTTCTGCAGCTGACCGCAGGACGACGCACACCTGTGAAAGGAAACAGGTAGACAAAGAGTCTGGAGGAAGAACGAGGGAGAAGGAAACACCTGCATGTGATGTGCAACACTGTGCAACTCCGACTGAGCGCAACATGAACAAGAGGAAAAACAGAGGACGTGATGAGTTCAGGCTGGAAATGGAACACATACCAGTCACAGGTCACATTTACTCTACTGTACTTAGTTATTTTAATTTACTCTCTGCTGTTTTTTTTTTTTTTTAATTTACTCTCTGCAGTATTTTTTATTTACTGTGCTGTATTTTTTCCTTAGATCTTTATATTTTAAATTATTTGTCTTTCTTCTTTGTGTCTGTAAGTCTTTGCATTATATTAATTTGTTTGGACAGTTTTTCCCTTTGACATCTTGATGTTTGTTCAAAATTTCTCTTTGTTCTGTATACATATATAAAGTTGGAAAAAAAAAACCCTCTCAGCTCACTTTTGTCATGTACATTTAAAGTCCACAGGAAATAAAGTGCAAAAAAGAAACCCTTAACCCTTAAAATCTATAAATAATACAGAAACATTTTTTAGTCAGTGTAGTTTTATTTCGAGCACATAGAATCAGATAACATAGAACCACACAACATGGTCAAACAAATTTTTTCTGCACTCAAAAACAAGTGGGAAGAAGTATAATTTATAGACTCGTCCCCCTTTTCACAGATTAAATTAATTCCACTTCCTTTGCTTTAACACTTTTTTTCCCCATATATTTTTACAATAACACAAACCATCCATACAAAGCATTCACATACATGTTTTTCATCACCTCACACACAATTAGTTTCGCATAATCAACCTTTTTTAATATAAACTATAATATTTATGTACACTTTCATTATTTACTACAAATACAATCATTAATAAATGTGATAATATTGCCTAATCATGATAGTTCGTAGTAATTAAAAATAGGCAGTACAGAATATCTTATTTTATGCATTCTTCTATAATTACATTTTTACTTATTTGGATAATAGAATAGAACACAAGCTTTGTCATTGTATAATAAATGCAATGAAATTGCACATGCCCCCCACATAAAAAAAACAAAAAACAAATAACATTCAAACTACACTCTTCCCACTCATAAATTACATTCAACACACCAAACACATCAGTATTAAAATACTTCTACATAAAAGTGCAACTACATAAAAGTGTAACGGGCTAAGTACAAAGGCTGAACCCAAAAGCAAGACCACAGAGTACAAGTAAAATTGAGTGTTTTTATTAAACACTTTAACAAGTGAACAAATACAGCACAGAGAGAATGTCATTGCTGTGAAGTCACCGAGTCCGGGGATAAACGTCTGGGCAGCGGGTGGAAATGGCTGACGACCACCAAGGCCGAGCCGGGGAAACCCAACGGAACCCCAACTAGGAGCAAACAGAGGGAGGTCAAAAAACAAGCCAGGTCATACACAGGGGAGCAGACAATACGACAACGGTACATGGGGACAGGCAGAACTCACCGTCAGTAATCCAGCAAATGGTCGAAGCACAGGTACACGGTGGAGGCTGAGGTATCAAAGGGAGAAGGCAGAGACAGGTACACGAACCAGGTCGTAGACGAGCAGGCAGAACAGGAACGGGCAGAATCGGTGGTCGAAGGACAAAAACAGACAGACTAACAGGATCCAAAAACACTGACGAGTGAGCACAAGTTGTAGAACACAAACAAACGGGAAGACACAGGGTTTAAAACACAAGAGGGAGGGAAGACAACTGGACACAGGTGGAGACAATCAGGGAGGAGTCAGGTAATCAGCACAGGTGGAAACAATCAGGGAAAGGAAGTAAAGACAGCAGACATGACATGAGGAAACTGAACAAAATAAAACAGGAAATGACAGACACAGAAAAGACAGACACAGTCTGGGAGCGACATGACAAAAAGTGCATGTGTATAAAAGTCCTGTGGCTTGGACTTTAAAGTGCTGGTGACTGTGGTGTACGATGGCGGTTTAGAGTAGATGGCTTTGGAAAAAAACTGTTCATGTGATCTGAGTGACCTGTACGACGTCCCTGAAGGCAGGAGAGTGAACAGGTGATGAGCGGGGTGGGAGTGTCTGTGCAGATGGTCCTGCTCTGGTGTGGTAACAGGAGCTGGTCATGTCCTGAAGTTTTCTGCAGATCTTCCAGTCCTCTGTAGCGCTGCTTTGTGTGCGACAGCAGCCTGCATACACGTGTACAGTCTGTGAAAGTGCTTTCAACAGCAGAGCGGTCAAAGGTCACCAGCAGCCTCTTGCAGAGGTCGTTTCTTTTTAGGATCCAGAGGAAGTGGAGGCATGCTGGGCCTTTTTAACGATGGCTGTGGTGTTTGTAGTCCAGGAGAGGGTATCTGTGATGTGTGTGCTGAGACATTTGTTACTGTGCACTATTTTCACACAGTCACCACTGATGAAGATGGAGCATGTGTCAGCTCTGCGTTTCCTGAAGTCCAGTAGGAGTTCTTTTGTTTTCTCATTATTTTCTTAATAATATTCTATATTTCGTTATTATACTGGATTTGTACATTCTTTTAAATGCACAAATTGAAAAAGACAATTACATACAACAATAACCATTGAACCAGTTTATAGATACAAGTAATTAAGGTAATTAAAGCACTATTCTCATTTTCAGGTGATTATATATAAATAAAGAAAACAGAATTATACATGTTAGATGTAATGTCTGCAGTCGGATCCTGATCCTTTAACCTGATGCACAAACATGGGTCTGTAATGAAATTATGGATTGATAGTTCTGAGAAATATTACCAATACGATGTCATTCTTCTTCTGATGATCATTTCCTGTCCTCACCAA
Source organism: Sphaeramia orbicularis (assembly GCF_902148855.1). Taxonomy (NCBI): domain Eukaryota; kingdom Metazoa; phylum Chordata; class Actinopteri; order Kurtiformes; family Apogonidae; genus Sphaeramia; species Sphaeramia orbicularis. The sequence continues at coordinate 99,767 of NC_043966.1, read as the reverse complement.
CTCAATTACTTCAGTTCTTGATGCACTGAATGTCCCGACATAAGAACCAGGAGTCCTTAATGACCGTATGTAGGTCAACACTAACAAATCCAAGCATCGACGTTCTCCATCACAGGGTGGATTAGAAACAAATATGAATAATCTTCTGTTGTCTGTCATGTAAATAAGTTCACTTGTTGAATGTATTAAACAGAGTAATCCAACTGTTTCCAACACTTTGTCAGAGATAAAAACTGAAGAAAAGCTGACTTTTTCAGCAAAATCTGTCATTAACTGAACATAACCCCAGCGTGTCCATGCACTGTCACTGATCCAACTGCATGGGTTTTACTGGTGAATATACGTTGTAGAAGATGACAGTGTTTCCACGGTAACTACGGAGCCTCTGAACGTCCAAATGGGTCATATGTGATGACCATGAACAGATGAAGAACTGTATTTGACACCAATTATTGACATGTACTGACAGGATAATTGGTTCGAAGGTGTTTAACACTTTATATCAGTAGATGCTTTTAGTCGCTGGAGGTTTCTGAAGTCTTTGAGGGTTAATCTGATACTTTAGTATCACCTGGTGTAGTTAACCTTCCGGCCTGTAGGGGCAGTAGTAGTCGTGGACCAGATGAGGATAAAGGTCCTGGTTCCTGGTTCCTGGTTCTCCATAACCTGTGGTGTGTTTAGTTTGTACAGCGCCCTGGCAGAACGCTGCATGGATAAGTGAAGAATGAAACCTCATGTCAGCCCTAGTTTGTGCTCACTGTTTATTTGACAGATTGTTATTGTCTGATTGTGACGCCGTCTGCTCTTCGTGTCACTTACAGATGTGTTTCCTGCTGCAGGCTTTGATCCCGCTCCCCTCGAAGGCAGCGGGACGCCGCCACGCCGTCTCCAACCGGCGCTCAGCTGATGTGATGGACAGCACCTGAACGTCTGCACCAGAGGATGCACCAACCTCGAAGAAGAAGTGACACTGAAACAGCACAAGTACTGATTCAGTTCAGTTTTTCTTCAATGTCAGACTTAGTTTGATCAAAAACTTATTGACTAAATCTCAGTTTTTCATCGGTTTTAATCCTCTTTTGACTATTATTTAGATGAATTGAGTGATTTTGAATGAGTTTTGCTTTGGTTTCTGCCTCAGTTTCATGTAAAACCACTCAATTCTTCTAAATATTACTGAGGTTTTCTTCAATAACAGTCTTAGTTTGACCAACAGGGATGTCAAACATAAGGTCTGCGGGCCAAAACCTGCCAAATGGTCCGATCTGACGCATGGACGGATTTCTGAAATGCAAAAATTCCACTGAAAATCTTAACCCGTCAAGGGTGTTCAAGGGTCACATACAGCTCAGAGTAATATCAAGTAAAATAATAACATAATTACCTATAAATAATGACAACTACTAATTTTCTTCTTGGTCTAATGTGAAAAAAGTAAAATTACAAAATGGAAATAATTTACATTTACAAATCCTGAATCAGTTAAAGTTGAGAGTAATTATATTAGAAACTGACAAAACTGAAGAAAAAGTGACTTTTGCAGCAAAAATTTCAATAACATAAAAACAATTGTCTCCAATCACTGTCACTGATCCAACTCCATGGGTTTTGCTGGTGAACCAGTGTTGTAGAAGATGACAGTGTTTCCACGGTAACTACGGAGCCTCTGAACGTCCAAATGGGTCATATCTGATGACCATGAACAGATGAAGAACTGTATTTGACACCAATTATTGACATGGATTGATAGGATTAATGGATCAGAAATTATTAAACAGTCTGATCAATAAATGGTTTGGGTCGTTATGGGTTAAATAACAGTAACAAGTAATCTGTAATGGATTACAGTTTGGAATTAACTTGCACAACACTGGCTAAAGCTGAAACCTGAACTAAAACGAGTCTGACACCAAGTAGAAGCACTCATTCAACTCCTTTAACACAATAAAGGTGAAAAAACACACACTCTGAAACGTACTTAAACTTTACAAAAGCTGTCCTTTACAGACTGATCTGTTATGTTAATGCTCATTATGTTCACAGTTAGTTATTCCATTTGACAGAATCCATCAATGTCCTTCAGTGTCATAAACAGAACTTGAAACTTAATGAATCCTTTTCTCTCCCCTCTTCACCATCTGCGACATCAAGTTTTGTCTTTTACATCATCGGTCCTGTTAATTAAGAGCTCAAGAGTGCAAATATAGATGAATATGAACTGTTTGCACCCATTTATGTCATTAGTTTTCATCAAATGCATTTAATGAGATTTATTCATTTTGATAGCTTATTTTACTTTCTGATTAAATTAAGTTTATAAATAAAGTTGTGGAAAAAATTGTTAGACCATCAAAAGTCCTCAAAACAACACTTCTGCAGTCCAGTCCTAACTCCTGTGTGTGTCATGTGACTAAACAGAAAAAAGAAAACATGGAATGAATAAAAGCACAGTTTTTGTCAGTACAATGACACAGATACTGATGGAAGAACTGAAGTGAGTTTGGTTATTATCATGAAAACATGTTAAATGGATAAATATCAGCTCTAAACCCTGTAAAGCCTGAACCATTAAACCTTTGACAGAAAATCCCACTTCTTTGAAACTGGAGTCTTTACTGGTCCTTCTGAAACACCAAAAACTGTTTTCAAATATCAGTTTCCATGTATGAGTTTCAAATTTGTATCATATTTGATACATCTGGTCTCAATCCTCAAATATTATTGTTTTTAAACAAACGAAAACATAATAGAACACAAACCTGTCTAACACATAGGTAATTCCTGTTCTAAATGCTCCCAGTTCTTCCTCATTAATGTCAGTCTTGTAGTGTCACTAAAGGCCTCTGGTGAAGGAACTCCCCCTGGTGGATTATCTGTGCATGTATTTAATTGTATACATCAGGTTTTATAAGAAAAAAAATGTCACATTGATCATGTAGTGGGCTTCAAAACTCATGTATCAAATATGACACATCTGTTGTTATAGGGTTAAATTAAACTACTATGAGCTATTTGTGTTGTTATCACTATATTTGTTCAAACAGATGGACCTTTAGTTGGACCAGGCATTAAAATGAACAAGAAACTGAAGAAAACAAGGGGTGGTCGAAGAATTTTTTCCACAACTATATATGAAATCAGTCTTATTGTTATAAAAAAGCTAGGGATGCACCGATACCGATACGAGTATCGGCATCAGCTCTGATACTCAGTGTGTGTATTCATACTCGTACTCATAAAAGTAATCTGATACAAATGCAGCGATCCCACTTGTGTCCGTGTGCCATTCCCAGTTCAGTGCAGCAGGTACGAGGAGGAGGAAGAATGTGTGTGAGTGTGAAGAGTGTGGAGATGGAACCAAAGAGATGATCAGAGTAACACTGACAGTACCGTTCACACACACAGATACAGACGCAGCCTTCTGTCTGTAATCTGACTACATTCATCTGTTTTCCAGCTGATGGAGGATGAGTACCCAGACACAGAATACCAGCAGGAGTACGGAGCGGTGCGGACCGCGCCAGTGGAAGTGCAAACCAAACCTGTCACTCATCTGTTTTCTCTTCCTGCTGAAGCTAAACTTTTAAACCTTACAGAGAAAACACTAACATTAGTATCACAGTAGTGTTCCTCTGTCGTCTACAGGTTTGGTATTACTGACTTTCTTCTTCTTCTTCTCATTAAACTTTCCTCTTCTTCGTGGTATTTGTCCAGTATGGTTCATTCAGAGCGGCGCCCCCTGGTGGATTAACTGACAAACGCTCATTCCAACACATTAAATGTCAGTAGCAGCACTTTGTTCCAGTCAGACTAATGACAACGACAATAAAGCACATTTACAAAAGGAACCAACAACTGGAATGGGATTATTAAGGACTCATATTGGTACTCGGTATCGGCAAGTACTCAAATGTAAGTACTTGTACTCGTACTCAGTCTGGAAAAAAGTGGTATCAGTGCATCCCTAAAAAAAAAACCATAAAAAATTGACTTGGAAGCAATTTATAACAGTATTTTACAAATTTAAGGAGTAGAACGTACAGATATTTGTGCTAAAGTACATGAAGGAAAAGGGAAACATTGTCAGACTATAGATGAAAGCTCAAATAAAGCACATTCTTGAACAACTACAGTGAGTATTGCAGTATTTGTACTTGTACTGTCCATATCTGTGTACTCGTGTGGTTTTATTGGATCTAAGTTTCCACTTTCTCAAACCAGTCTGTGATGATGAAAATGAGAAGTACTGAACTGGAGTTTAGATTCCTGTGATCGACACTGAACATAAAAGCTCTGAAAGTTTTTGGTCAAACCCACAGAGTTCATAAATCAGCGTTGTGACCTTCTCATTGAGTGAAAAGTGTTTGGCTTTTCCTTTAGTTCAGTTGGTTGTATTTATTCGACTGCAGGCGCCATCCTTTAGCTTCAGCCGCAGACGGAACAAAATGTCGCCTCCCTCCAGGCTCGTCTGAGCGAATGTGTCGAGGTCTGCTTTACATCAGGTGAGATGTGAGTCGGATTCCGCACAGAGGCAGGTTGTTGTTGTTGTTGTATTGTGCGGTGTAAAAAAAAACATCAAACCAGCAGAGTTACAGCAGCCCGAGGGCGTCACCACGGATGGAAAAGTTTGGTTTTTTCGGGGAGGTGCCGCGGCGCAGTGATTGATTTCTGCAGAGTCAAAGGGGCTGCGTTTTCCTCCAGATATGAAAAAAAATCCTGGACTTGGCTTTGAGGTAAAACATATAACATACATTTATATGATTTTGTTGGAAATTTAGCAAAAGGCAAAACATTTTTTACACAACAAAGCCATAAGTTTCCACTAAGCTAACAGCCTGCCTTCACACAGGGTTTCTCCAAATGATGAAACATTGAGAAAACCCTCCGAATTATAGGTGTTTTTAAAGAAGATACCCTTAAGTGAAGATACAGTAACGTTACGCACACAACATTTCAACCCTTAAAACAGCTCCTAAAATATACAGACTGGCTGAACTCTGTATCCGATTTTCCTTTCCTTTATTTCCTCCACTGTGTCACTTTTAAAATGTGTAATATATGTGTTTTCTAAAGGACAGCTGACAATAATAGGTTAACACCAAAAGCAGGATGCTTGTGCCAGGTTTTAGCAAAACAACGAATATCACCCTACAGCCCTTGGACAAGCTGCTTATATAAGGTTGTTTTTACAGTAAATTTGAAATAAATAAAAAAAATAAAAATAAATAAATAAATGAAAAACAACTTAATATAGCAAAACTTGATTTGTTAACTGGCATAAAATGTTGATAAAAGTACTGTATGTTAAAAAAAATAAATAAATAAATAAATAAATAAAGGCAAACAACCCATGTTCTTTGGCTTATCCCTTCATTAAAAACAGGTTAATTCCACAATACTGATGAAGATATTGAGTTGCTAATGCTAATGCTAATGCTAGGTACTGTTTGTGTATTATGGGTAAAATACAAAGTGAATATCCCTATGGACTGAGTTGACCTTTGACCTCACACTGATCATGTAAAGGGCTTCAAAACTCATGTATCAAATATGATACATTTGGCTTTACAGGGTTAAATATGAGAAGCTCCTCAGGCATCAGCCAAAGGGTTAAAGAACTCAAACCTATGAATCACTGCAGCAGTTACCTCCGCCAGGAGGTACTGTGATCACTTTGCTTTCTGTGTTTTTTGTTTGCGTGTTTGTTTGTTCTCAACTTTAGTGTAAAACTCTTCCACCCATCTTTCCCAAATCTTCCCCACAGATAGGCCTAGGCCCTGGGACCAACCCAGTCCACTTTGGGCCAAGTAGGCCAAAGTTCAAGGCAAGGTTCTAATAGTTTTGGATTTTTCATTATAGTTTAGTTTGATTAAGTTTTGACCTTTTTTTTCTCTAATTCAGTCAGTTTTCATTAGTTTTTAGAGCACGTTTGATAGTTTTTATTAGTTTGCGTTTTCTTCTAAATGCTTAGTTTTAGTTTAGTTTTATTTTTTCATTCCTTCTCCATCGTATTCAAATAAATCCCAGACAGGACTCTGCTGTTTTCTCCCAACTTTAGTCTCCATGTTTCCAGGTAGAGTGGGGACCAGAAGTCAACTCTAAACGACAAGTGATGAGAAGTACAGACCGTGAAGTGCCACATGGTGCCACTAGTTAAAACTGCTCAAACAAAATAAATCCATTTCAAATCAATCTGACATTTACAAAAACTAAGGGAATTATATCCATCATTTTTATCCATTTTAGTTAGTTTTGTAAACACACAATACAGTTTCAGTTAGTTATCGTTTTTTTCTTTTAATTATAGTTTTTATTTATTTCAGTTAACGAAAATGTTTTTTCAATTCCAGTTTTCGTCATTTCGTTAGTTTCTGTTAATGATAATAATCTTGGTTCCAGGTCACAGCAAGGTCACAAAATCTCTAATTTTCCTATCTCTCATCATTGAGCAATTTTCAAAAATTCATTAGAAAAAATTAAAAACGACTCCAATTAGCCTCCAATTTGATCCACAATTAACAATCGCTTGTATCTGGCACAAAATTGTCCACATCCACTGTGGAATGTGGACTCTGTGGACATTTACATTGAACATTGAAAATCCCATTTCCCACACATTTAAAATTAGAACTCAGCTAATATTGATGTGAATTGAATCTAATTGTTGAATTTCAACAGACAGAGTGGATCCACACATGCACAGCGTTGAGGGTGAAGGAGGAGCTCTGAGTTCTGAACACCGGATACTGAATGAACCTGAACCTTAGTTTGAGGTCTTTGATCTGAACTGGACTTAACACTACCACCCTGGTCCTCTTCTTCTACTGTTTCCCCTCCTTTCCGTCTTGCACCCTGCAGCTGTCGCTGTGTGCGTGGTGTGAACGCTGCAGATGCTGCTGATGTTCGATCGCTCGTCTTATTGTCAGGTATAAAGAAGCAGCGGCAGGCGAGTCGGCTCAGTCAGATCTAAACTCTGTCAGCTGGAGATTCAGGCTCTTACTTGTTATTTCATCATTGGATGGTAAATTATACCAGCTGAGGGGAGCAAACATCCCGGGAGAAGCGGCCAGCGTTCTTTGCCAATCTGTTGCCGTGGTGACAAGCACGATGGTTATGATTCGTCCCGGCCCTCTGTGGGTGGGCGCTGTGCTTAGCACTAGTTACGTTTGTTAGATTCATTGTATTTGACAGGATGAACGGAAGGGTTTTTTTATTCTCTTGTTTCTTTTTTTGTTTTTGTGAAGCCTGGTCACCCTCAGCTCCCCCCCTCGACTCCCCCTACCCCCCACTGATGGGTAGAGCTTAGAGTCTATTCACTGGAGAGATGAAGCAACAGCTTTCAACCCCCCCCTCGCCGTCCCGCATCGCTCCAGCGCTCCATCCCTCCTCTCCGAACCCACAGACACATTAATCCTTGGCTCAGGCTCAGTTTACAGACACAATAGGCCTCAAAGAATTGGACCTGAGATTATTGTGCTGCTATCCCATTTCATCTGGAATGGAATCGGGTGGCGCTCACCACAAAGCTGAGGGTTCCCCACCTCCATACTCACACAAATACATCATAAGTAGACTTTTAATTCATTACTTTGAGTGTTGGGTTTCAGTTACAAACACTCTTAATCTATGTCTGACTTTCAGCAACAAACGTTCTGCTATTTCTGCATCATTTTATTTTTTCTGTCATTTTATACGTAATTCTTTTCATTTTGTTGCATTTTTACATTGTTTTTGTTTTCATCTTTTACACCGTGTTCAGGTTATTCTGTTTTCTGTTGCTTTTCTTCTTGTTTTATATTTTACATTGTTCTCTTTTCATTGGGTTGTTTTCATCTTGTTGTGTCTTTTATGCTTTTTAGGTTTCTTTACATCATTTTCAGGTTATTTGTGTTTCGTGCTGCTTTTCATCTTGTTGCATCTTTTACATCGTCCTCATTTTTTTAGTGCTTTCTGTCTCGTCCAGTCCTTTAAATCATTTTCATCTTGTTGCATCTTTGACATTTTCATCTTCTATGATTTCATCTTTTTCCATCGTACGCTGATTCGGTCCTGTTGCATCTGTAACGTGAGGGTTCGTTGGTGGTTAATGCTTCATTCTTTTTAAAATGAGACAGCAGGACGGAGACAGATTTCTTCTTGAACAGTGATTTACTTTTCACACACGACAATTACCGCCACAACACTATCTCCTCACATGACCCAACTAACCAATCAGGGGCTAGCAGTACTTAGATTGGTAAATGTAAGTGATTTAGAAAGGCACATTCAACAGATTATCTTAGCTGCTCGTACACTATAAATGAGAATAATTAAATCTGTGAATGTATATCAGCTCACATGTGCTCACAGCTCTGCTCTGTGTCTGTGTTCATATTAAATCAGTCTCAGTGAATCCAAAGGAACTTTGTGTTGGTAAATGACAGTTGTTCAAATGGACAGGATTTCAGTTCTGTTCAACATGTTGATGCTCATATGAACTATGTTTTCAGCTCCAAAATGAACCATTTCAGCACAATTAATGCTATATTTTCATGTCACAAATGGACAAGTTCTATTTGACTGAACTGAAAAACAAATCTTCTGTTCTTTTGGATTCCCCAGTTTTTTTCTTCCCAGATTCTCTCCTCCATGTCACATGTTTTATTTGTACAGGTTCAATCTGGAGTATGGTGCTGATCCATCCTGCTTCTGTTCCACCAATACATACAGGAAGAATGGCACACAGCAACTGTTTACATCAACACTTTTACAATAAGAAGCATTTTTAGACACAAAGAACAATTCAGATTGTTCTTTCCTCTTAGTCTGATGCTAAACTATCCAATAAATATAGTGCTCCTAGTTTTTTGCACAGGGATCATTAGTGTAAACGCTGACATGGCTGCAGAGCATCAGTATGATGGGATCCACAACAACCATGTCACATCCGTCCACTGACACATTTAGTGTTTTTGTGTCAGCTGGGATTGTTTTAGATCCACACTACCAACATTTATGAGAAGAGCACAATTAGCAATAGGAAGTCTAGAAGTTTATTCCTAATAAAGTACTGGGACTGACCAGAGCATCATGGGTAATGTCACGTCCGTCCACCAGCAAAAGTTTTCACCATAGACGTGCTATTCCAAATCCAATATTTATGAAATAGAGCTTCCACTGTCAGAGAATATCAGTAGTCTGTGCACAAATGGATTAGCATTATTTACACACACTTCTAGGACTGTAGGACAACTGGACAAAAATGGACACTCATTTGACCCCGAAGGACATTTTAGCTGATGAATAATATTCTGCAAACATAAATGTAAATAGTTAATTGGATAACAATGTCAATATATTTTTAACAAATACATGAACTGACTTATTCCCTGGAATTGACTTCACTGTTTAAACCTTACATTTCTTCAACATAAATTCCCTTAACTTCTGAGCCTTTTACACCAATCTCATTTTGTTTGGATATTTTTGTTGTTATATCTTTTATATATTTTCATTTTGTTACATATATATCTTGTAGTTTGTTTTTATTTTGCAACATGTTTTGCATAGTTTTGGACTATTTATGCAATTTTCAATGACTTGCATCTATCTATCTATCTATCTATCTATCTATCTATCTATCTATCTATCTATCTATCTATCTATCTATCTATCTATCTATCTATCTATCTATCTATCTATCTATCTATCTATCTATCTATCTATCCCTCTCTCTCTCCTTCTCTCTCTCTCTGTCTCTTCTCCTTCTCTCTCTCCCTCTCTCTCTTTCTCTCTCTCCTCTCTCTCCCTCTCTCTGTCTCTCTCGCTCTCTTCCAAAACCCACGTGAATTTGCAAAATTCTGATGTTTCTTTACTTTTTGGTTATTGCATTCCCATGTTTCTGGAATTAGCTTTTTAAATTTTAATGAACAAACATAATTATCTGGGCTGGTTTTAGTTTTAGTCTGACTTGTTCTATATAACCACAGTCCTCAAGACTCCAAAACGTCCTCCCAAACATTTGCGACACATCTCTATAAAGACTGAGTCCCACAGATGGAGGAGGTTTTGGCCGCCGGAGCGCTTCTCATTCCTCCCTCCTCTATCATAATCACCATCATGAAAATTCACCGCCACAGGCTCCGCGGGCCGCACTCCTGGACCCGCCGGGTCTGTTTTGATGTGTGTCATGACGGATACAGTGGCAATATGGTGCCGCCCGGTGCCCGTGTTGTTTGCTGCGTGGAACTGTGGGTAATTAACGGCAGCACCAATATGGCTGAACACCTGCTCTGGCGCGGCCCGGCGGTCGTGTGGGTTGGCAACCCCTCGACCTCTCGACAACACCAGGAGGGAGGAAACTGTTGGGCGGTAAGTCGTTAAAGTTGGAGGAGGGTCATGTTGGCGTGACGACCAGGTGAAGCTGTCAGGTGGGGTATCATGGGAGGACAGATTTATGTTTGTTTTGCAGCTGCAGCTATTCTCAGCTCCCAGTTTTAGAGGGAAAATATGAAGGAAATCAGCATCAGTTTCAGAGACAGAAAAGGGCAAAAATGAACGGGACACACACACACACACACAAAAAAAAAATAAAAAAAAATATATATATATATATATATATGTATATATAATATATATATATATCTATTATATATACATATACATATGCAGGAAAGAAAACTACTTTATTACTTTTCTACTTACATTTTCACAACAGACTCATTGTTATAGTTGTTTTTTTTTTTTTTAATATGGAAACACATTTGTGTACCATGTCTGCAAAATCAACAATGGTAAAACATGAAATTTAACATGCTCATGTTCATATAAGTTCTCTGTTTATATATAAAAAAAAAAAAACTAACAAAGACAACTGTTCTTAAAGTTAGTCTTCACCTTTTTTTATATATACTGTATATATTTTGTTAAATACGAGTTGTTTTCTGACTATAAGAACTGAAGACGTTACATGGTTGAAAAATGCTCTTTATTTTACTAAAACTACGTATAACTATGGAAACACAGCCACAGTTTCCTCACTCTAATATTCAGCCTTTATCCGTTAATGCGCCACACATTCAGGTCACATGTGAACATTGAAAAGTAAAAACCTATGTATAGCTCCTTTAACTTGTATTAAGTATGTTCATATTGTGGTATTAGTATTCACTTAAAGGAGAGTAAAGGTGTAAAGGATCGGAGCAATAATAATAATAATAATAATAATAATAATAATAATAATAATAATAATAATAATAATAATGGATTAGATTTCTATAGCACTTTTCAAGGCACCCAAAGCACAGTTGGAAATTGAGGATATGTTTTTTGTTTTTTTATTTTGTGAATGCACAGTGTTGTAAACACATTCACTATGGAGCCTCTACATGTGACAACTCTACTTTACTTTTTAAACGAATGTGTGTGAAATAGTAGTTAAAATATTATTGAACATTTCTGAAAAATAGTCATTGAAGTGACAAGTGATGGTCTCTGTTTTAATAATAATAATGGATCAGATTTCTCTAGCCCTTTTTCAAGGCACTTTCCATTCTTCAGTCCCTGTCCCTCTGCTGGCGGTAAACTACATCTGTATCCACAGCTGTTCTGGGGCAGGCTCATGGAAGCGTGGCTGACAATCTGCGCCAAACGGCCCCTCCGACCACTACCGAACATTCACATGCGTTCAGACACCAGTGTGACTGAAGTGTCATGCCCAAGGACACAACAACACACAACTGGGACAGAGCGGGATTGGAACCACTAACCCTTCAGTTATTCGATGACCCACTCTACCTTCTGAGCCATGGTCGCTGATGTTTACAAAACTACAAATATAGGCTTTTGCTCCTGCATACTGCACCAAAATGTCTCCTGTCATTGACATTTACATCTGATTAGTTTGCAGGTGAAATGACATGTAAATATATTCCATCGCAAACAAAAACAAAAGTACAGTGGGATTTGTTTGTGATAGGATGACTTACTCTCTCCTGTTCACATTGGATTCTTTCTCATTTATCTTCAGTTTCCTGGCCACGCACTCTAATGTCTTACAAAAAGCAAAAGGGTTGCATGTTGAATAAGAAACGCCTCCAGAGGAATCATCTTGATTTGGGTTTAGGCATTTCTAAACCTGCATTTTTTTTCTTCTACTGCATAACAAACTGAATCAGGTCTTGTACTTCTAGTGTCTTTTTTATTTATCATTTTGTTACACTAGTACCTGTGCTTCAGCTTGTAAAAACTATCTGTGGACTTTCCCTTCACAACATCACAGGCATCATCTGCTTTTCCATCAGCCTGTGCTTGTGCTGCTCTCAGGCTTACCCAACAGTCTGGAAGCCGGCTGCAGGGATTTGCTCCCACTCAGCCACAGGAGCTTTTGTGAGGTCCAGCTCTGATGAAGGGCGATAGACCCGGCCAAGCTCACCATGTAGGCCAGTCCATGTCATCCACACAAACCCGGGAAAAGCATCTCTTTATAAAGCTGGCTTTATGGGTAATGCTGTTCTGCTAGACGCAGCTTCCCACCAAAATTCCACCAAAGTTGGAAATACTTTGCAACCACAGACGTGCACACAGTGTTCACTCCAAAAGCACGACTCACAACACATCACAATGATTAAGACAATTTCCATGTGAAAAATGTTGAGAGCAAAAACATTTTTGGTTAATTTTACTCACAAATTATCCCGCCGACAGTCTACGTAATGAGTAAAACCACTGCAGCTGTCACAGATGTATGTGTACTTCGGAAAATGTGGACTAGTGTTTACTTAATTAATGAGAAAACACTGTAAAAGTATCAGTTTGGAATGGTGCAAAACTGCAAAGAAACAAAAACACTTCACACAGAACCGAAGCAATCAGACAAAACTAGAGAAAAATGTGTTGTAGTTGTATTTTTGTGTCCACATCATCCAGTTCCACAGCAGGTAAATCTTTGCAGCCATGTTCTGGACGTTTTGTTCTCAACTACAAAAAACACTTTAACCTGTTCTGAACTTCTGTTGGTTTGTTGGTTTTACATCAAATAGAACCAGTAAGACTCTAAATTAGTCTGTTTCCTCAGTTCTTTTCCAGTGTCGTCCAGTGTCTGGGATGTCTGTTTATGCTTATTCCTTTCTGTCTTCACTTTCCCTTCACCATTACCAGTCCAGGCAGATGGTCGCCTTCCCTGAGCCCAGAGTCTGAGGTCTGGTCCTTTTAAGACAAGTTTTACCTTTGAATTTGTGGCTTCAGGTTGTGTTCTGTATGTATGTAGTGCTTTTATTTTTTTTTGGATCATTTTTTAAATTTATTTTCATTGCGCATCTCAGAAATACAATACAAAAGAAAAAAATTCACATTTTATGATATAAGATTTAGTGACACACAAAGTATAAACCCCACCCCCCCAGAACCAATGGTGACCCCCATACCAACCCAACCTGGATCTCAAAATGTGAAAACCAACTAACAAAAACAAATACATGTATATAGATGAAAGAGAATGTAATTTATAGCTATAAACAGAATAGTGATCAGGAAAGTCATAGACAATTCTGTTGCACTCCTTCTTTAACCCTAATATAAACTCCATCCCACATACGAAGCGTTTTTGGACCGGCTGCATGCATCCGCCCCCCTGACCTCTCCATTGTAACTATATCTAGAAAATACTTGATCCATTGTTGCTGTAATAAAGTGTGAGGCGGCTGCCATCTCAATGCCAGCATTTTCTTGGCTGTGTGTGAACGTAGTATTGATGTAACAAACTCTCACCAGCAGGGGTCAGTCTGGTACCAGAACACACAAAGGCTATGTTCAGACTAGGGATGGAAACAGTTCATCAACTATCAATTAACTGTCGATAAGAATTTGCTCAATTAAATTATTAATCGCCTGTTAATTGCCCTTTTCCATGGCGGGAATTGTGGTGTCGACAGTAGGGGCGCCACTGCCTAAACTAGGCTTCAACACTGAGGCTGGGATAGCCGGTCATCGAACCGGATCGTGGCGTTGATGACTTAGAAGTGCTTTAGGGACATGCTGGAGCCAAAAACAGACCTGCCCGTCTGTTTGTGGGAGCGGTGCACCCCCGCCTAAATACGCGCACAAATGCGGGGTCGGTATCGGATCGGAGCGTTTTCCCTGGAGGCTGGTCCAGTCCACGGCACTGAGTCCAAAACACTGGATTCTATTTTTATCACTTCTTTTCTTTGACCTTAAAAGTTGTTTCTTAATGGTTCTCATCCCATCTGGTCACTTTTCTGATGTTTTGGTCGAAGGCCCTGTGGTGTTAGTTTTCCTCAGACTGACTCACTACTCCCTCTAGTGGTCACACAAATCAATCCCTCGAGCCGTCCTCGTGTCTTCACGATCTGATCCATCAGCATCTTTGGCAGAACTTCACAGCTCTTTATTCTAAACACTAATGTCAACTTTACTTCAGTGTTTTAATAGCACCTATAACGCCTTTTAAGTAGTGCTGTCAAACAATAAAAAATTTTAATCAGATTAATCACAGGGTTGCTATGGATTAATATTGATTAATCATGATTAAATATCATTCACTTTTAATCTATGTTAATTGCATTTCATTTTGCATGAGCAAACAGACTCAAGAAAGAAGGGAATACTGTACTTTCTGCTCTATAAGCCGCTACTTTTTTCCACACACTGTGAACCTGCGTCTCTAAAATGATGCGGCTAATTTATGTTTTCTGGGCTAACGACTGATCCAGTTGACGAAGAAGGAAATCGAGTTGCTGCACATAAGCTTGGCATCAATGAATTATGGTGAGACGTTGGAGACGGGGTGAGTGCAGATTAGAGTCAGGTGCAGTTTATAGTCTGGAAAGTACGGTATATGTGCACTTAATGACTTTATTAAACACCTTCAACAGTTTCAACAAAACAACTGCACCCAACTGTTCCGTCTTGGTTTTTTTGTCCTCATATTTCCATCCAGAGGACCAACGTACTGTTTATCGTCTTCCATCTTTATGGGCTGGTTCTGCTGCCTGTCACCATCGGATCAACTGACCATTTGTTCATGTGCGTTAACGCTAACTCTGCTTGGACAAACTGACCCAAATGCATTAGCAGAGACGTTCAGAGTCATTCTGCTGCAAATGGGTGAATTGAATTAAAGTTTTTAGTCAGATTAATCATGATGATGGGTTAATCCGCATTAACACGTTGATTTTGACAGCTCTACTTTTAAGATTTTGCCCTTAAGTTGCGAATTCCTCTCAGACACTCATCAATTATCTCTGAAATTGAACTGAGCTGAACAGATATTTTATTCATATATACAGATAATTGTACTTATTCCTGTTATCACACACTCTGTATATATTGTTTAAACACTTCAGTGCTTTATCAGTGAGTTTGTTGTTTTCAGTAAAATATCCAAAACTGATTCAGACTCTACATAATAAACTTGGACACACACACACACATATGCATGAGTTTCCTCCCGGCCCACATGCTTCACCCTTTGTCCCGTTATCTTTTGTTCTGCGTTTGATCTGCTGATTACATAATTGCCATTGTATAATGGTCTTTTTATAAAACTGACCTGCATAATCAGTCTGTCTTAGATGCAATTTCTCTGCGACCTGCTGAGGCAAAAGAAACATTATGTAACTTAAACAGCCACGGGTCACTGAAGTTCTCTGTGATTAGGGATTATTATTTACAGAAACACAGACAGAAAGCAACCAGAGAACAAAGAGGAACCAAACTTTAAAGGGATGCAGGTTCCTGTTCATCAGTCTGTCTCTTTAATCCTGATCAGACTGATATGAAACAAAACATACAGGGAGAAGATTAAAATTCAGTCTGTCTGTGAGCCAACTAATTATAGATACTTTACAAATATTCCTTATGTGTAACTGAGCTGCAGATGATTCATCTGTAACTGAAGGCAAACAAAAGTACAGGTGTAAAGAATTAAACAGCGTGTAAAACCTTCATGTTAATATGAAGTCTGTCTTTGTTACAGCAAATGGTGTTGGTGTAATCGATTAGATTTTTGTCTGTTTTTTATTTTTTTTTGTATCATCCACAGAATATTTCTACATCAACAACAAAACCAGATCAGTTATTTCATTGGTGTTCCATAGTACAGGAACAATTTTCTGACTGTTTTTACTTTGCATGTGCTCATGTTTACATTTCATGTGTTTAGACATGATTGATTATATTTGACGGGCCAAAGAATTTAACATAATTTAATTGGTGCACAAGAATTTTTTTTGTTTTTTTTTTACATTATTTACCCAAAGCTTTGCATCCAGTTACTAGAGGGAATGTTGTACATTAGTATATGTATACACTCAACATCTGTGAACCAAAATATCAGCGTGTCTAGATCAATAAACCTGGATTTAACTGCACCGATAAATCTGTGTATCATTCGTTCTTTTCATATTCAATTGAAAATCCACAATCGGAAAATGAAAAATGACTCGTTATTTCATTATTCATGTACAAATTAAAAATAAAAAAACAAACTGCTTTTCATTCTTTCGACTGTACGCACAAATTAAAAATTGAAAATAAGCCAATGGACCAAAAGTCAAGTTTCATGCTGACATTTTTAATATTCGATTTGGTTTGACCTGGAAGTTACTGACTTCTTTGTGTGTTATGTAAAGTGGCTTCTCCTCAGACTGTCTTCCATGGACCCACTGTATTAGACAAAACAACAACAACTGGAAGATCCGGACCAGTTTTTCAGCTGTCATGTCGTCCTCCTGCAGAGTAACGCTTTTGCTGCCTCTGAATAACACCAAATTCTCCATTATTGCAGAATGCATTAAACAGAATACTAGCAAACCCACAATTACCCAGTTCATCACACAAAGACGTCCATAACTCCTGAGTCAGACCAAATCAGATATCAGAAATGTCAACATGAAACCTCACATTTGGTCCATTTGCTTATTTCCACTTTTTTATTTGTGTGTACATTTGGGCATTTTTGATATCCGATTTGTTATGACCTGAGCTTTTTTTAAAATTTATTTATTTTAATTTATTTATTTTTTATTCTTACTTACATTTGTATCTATATATTGGAAATGTTAAATACCTTGAGAAATCTAACAAAATTTTTAAATCCTACTTTGATGTAATATTATTATGTATACATACTGTTCAATTGTTCATTGTTCCTTAAAATAAAAATACAAAAAAACCCAAACAGTCACTTCCTGTTTCCCAAGTGGGCATGGTCAGACAGGGTCCAGAACTTCATGTAGATACATTAATTATATAACTGTGGTCTAAATAAAATAATAATAGACTAATATCATGTTTTACTGGAAGCTAATGTTATTTTGCCACAGCTTTTGCTCATTTATTTTCCTGCTTTTCCTTATCTCCTCCTCCTGTGTTGGAAGATCATGAGTTCATTGCTGAGAAAGGAATCAAACAGTCAATTTTCTGCTGATCTGTGCATTTGGGAAATGTCATTTTAATGTCAGGATGTTGAGACGATACTGTATATGCAACTTTATGTTCTGTATACGTTGTCTGTCCTTTTCATCTTGTTCCGCCTTTTAGGACATTTTCATCTTGTGTCTTTTATATTGGTTTTGGTTTGTGTGCAGATACAGATGCAATTTATTGATCCCCAGGAGGACTTCACTGTGACTGTACAGATGCCAAGTTGAGTTCACACAGTCGTGATGAATCATGCAGGGTTTCTCCTGATGTTTTCATTCTATATCTCCACTGTGAGGCTTTAGCACCAGACTCAAAAGCTAAAATGAACAGTGTTCGTTAACACTAATAAGATGATGAAACATTCACTTTTTTCTCCACCTTTAACCCATAAAGACCCAAACATCCACTGTCGACCAAAAGCATCTACACATCTGAACTACTAATCCTATCAATACATATAAAGAATTGGTGTAAAATGCAATTTGTCATCTTTTCATGGTCATCAGATATGACCCATTTAGGCGTTCAGAGGCTTCGTAGTTACCATGGAAACACCGTCATCTTCTACAACATTGATTCACCAGTAAAACTCATGGAAAACCTCATGGCTTAGCAACCTCATGCTTCTTTTTTTTATTTAGAGAAGATTAAATACAATTTGAGAGGTCAGAAATCAAAATTTCAAGTAGTATGGGCTCCATGGTTAAATACTTAAAAAAAAAAAAACTTAAGACACTTTAAACAATAAAAATGCATTTAGTGCAGTTTTCCCATAAACATGTTTTTTTTCCTGTTTGAGTACTTGTGTACTCTCTAATAATATTAATAACACTACATGTCCATATCTTGTGTGTAGGATTTAATTGTGAATAAGCAGATTTGTCTATTATTAGGCAGTTTTTCTTTTCTTTGCCTCAATTCTTTTTGATTTTACCTGTTTTGTTTTATGAGTGCTTTGCTATTTTTATTACTGTCATTAAGTATGTTATATCGGACCAGGAGTGGGAGGGTGAGGGGGTGGGAAGAATGGGACGTGCTTAATGTCTCTGAAATTGAATATTCAAATGTTCATTGTAACTTAAATCTGCACCAAAAAAAAGATAAATAAATATCTTTAAAACAAACCCATGGAGTTGGATCAATGACAGTGGATGGACACACTGGGTTTATTTTCAGTTAATGCTATATTTTGCTGAAAAAGTTACCTTTTCTTCGTTTGTTCTGTTTTGATACAATAACCTTTGACTTTACTCTGAGCTTCTTGAACATCTACAGAATCAGTCAATTAAACATAGGAAAACAGGTGATTTTCACTGGAAAACAAGGCAAAATTCTGAGGATAATATTGTAATAAATGGTGATAAATCACAGAAAGGTTAAAAAGACAGAAAAATTCATTTGGGAACTGACACAAATGTCACACTGGGTCCTTATGGGTTAAAACACCCTGTGATATATAGATGTCAAGGTTTTTGACAGGACAGAGCAGTAACAGATAAACACACCAAAGCAATGACAGGAGGAATCCCAGACTCTCAGGCCTTGGATGGAAATTCACACTTTAACTTCATCTTTTTCTTTCTTCTGTTTTTGCTGTTGGTCTGTTTTGCATCTGTAACTCAGCCAAATATCAGTAACTAGTGCGCTGACCTGTGTGGAGCCACAGGTTTCAGATGTGCTCCTTTGTATGCTGTTGTGTATTCATGCACGCTGTACCACATTTGTCCAGCAGCCGCTGCCAATAGCAACATGATTGTAAGGTTATTGTATTCACAATTACTAATATCTCCCAAAATACTGGCCCTATCAGCTTGCTGTTTTCGCTAGTCTGTTCATTGACCAAAACTACATAAATATGTCAAACTGCAGCAGTCAGCTCTGGACGGGTTTAGTGTGAGTCCTGAGACACACACACACACACACACACACACACACGCACAAAGAGGCCATTTGGCTTTTCAGTTCAATTCAATCTGGTTTGAAATAGCTGAGATTTATACCCCTTCCTTCCTTCCTTCCTTCCTTCCTTCCTTCCTTCCTTCCTTCCTTCCTCTCCTCCTTCGTTCCTTCCTTCCTTTTTTCCATCCCTCCTACCTTCCCTCCTTCGTTCCTTCCTTCCTTCCTTCCTTTTTGAGAAAGCTGTCAAAATTCACTGATTGATTGATTGATTGATTGATTGACTGATTGATTGATTGACTGAAAAGGATCGACTTCAGCTGTCAATAGAGCAAAATTGTCTTCTTATTCATTTCTGGGCAGATTATTTTTTACACAAAGCTCCTGGAAATCCAAAACCTGCACACTAATGTGAATTACACTTTCTTACACAACCTCATGGAACAGAATGAGCCTTTCCCTGAACCACATAGTGTTTCATCATTAACTTAAGCAACAATTGGCAAAACAGAGCCTCATTTATCAGGAGATGATCCATTTAAGTGAACTGTTGATGCATTTACTTGTGACTGTAGTGAAAAATGTTTTGGATGTAACCAAATTTGCACTTATAGATTTAATTTTTTTTTTAAATGAAAATCATTTTCTTAAATGATAAAGGACACATCTGCTGTCATGTCAATCAAATCCATCTTGTTTATTTACAGTAACTCAGCAATATGTCCATATTTCAGTTCAGCTGTTCATGGTGGTTGTTACTTTCTATAAATCAGCCTCTGGGGAGTAAAAAAAAAAAAAAAGTGTTGCTTCACTCCTCCTATAAGCCCCTACTTCTTACAGCAATAAATAACAGTGTATGAAAAACACTTTTGCTTCAGTTTGGTTGAAAAAAAAGACTAAAGGTAGTACAATGTCTCCAAACATCCCCTTCCTTAAATCCTCTGTTTCATTCGTTGATTTATTTTTTATCTTTCTCTTCTGGTTTATCTTCCACTTCATCTTTTCCCCCAGCTTCTCCAGCCCCTCCGGTGCTTCCCCTTGCCTCCTGTAGGGGTCACTGTGGCTCTTCGCCTTCCCCCGGCCCCCTCTGTGCGGCTGCGGCCCCTGTAGTGAAAAGCCTCCCAGGCATCATTTTCTTGGTCAAAGTATAAAATGTTTTTTTGTGCATAATGGAAGCTGGAGAATATTAACGGGGCAAATATCTGATTTCATGCAAAAGAAAATATCTGATGTACAGAGAGGAATATTAAACATGTCTCCTGGTATTGTAGTTTTTAGTGCGACTCGGCGCTAAACAAAAAGAGCTTTTCAGTCTCGTGCAGAGGGATGAAGGGGAGGCAGGTAACAGAGCAGCGACGCGACCCTCTACGCCATCGAACATTCAACTACAGCGCAGTGCAGGCCGACTGTTAAAGGGCCAGTTCAGCCAAAACGCACTGAAAAAACCCTTCAGAACCAGCAAACACCCCGGACCTTCCATCCACTCTTCATGTTAAACTAAAGTTCAGCTTGAAATGGCATTTACATCAACCTCAACTTCTTACATTTGACCTTCTGGCTCCCTTCAACTTTTGTATTTTCCTTTCACTTCCTACGTCTTTGCACAAATATCAGCACCTTCCACACTTTTTTTACCCACCTTTCCAAAACAGTCTGGTTGCTTTAGTTACAATGCATCTGAGGGAAATAATGCCTTATTTTCATTTTGCATCATCACACGCCTTAACAAGAAGACTGATTTCAACATAAATGGAAGGAACGATCACACAAAAAGAGAAGATGATCCCCGGTGAATCCATCTGAGAACATCACACGACAAACGTAATAAAATGAAATCAATATTAATGATGTAACAAGATGAAAATGGCATAAAAAGACACGAGATGAAAACAGACATGTCCTCTCTGATTTTGTGGGGATTTCTTTTCTTCTTTTTAATGTAAATATTTAAACATTATACCGAAAATGAGTACGAGCAGATTCAGCAAGACAAAATAGAATTAAAAGACAAACCGATCAACTTGTGCTTCTGCTGTTGCAAAGAATGTGTGGGCTTCATTTTTTTTTATTTTCAGACTAATTTACTCAAACACACCAACAGATATACACACATTAGGTTGTGCAGACAGACATAATTCATTCACTGGCCACTTCATAGGGAAAGAAAAAGGACAAAGCCATTAATAACAAACGATTAGACAGTTAAATTGAATGGAAAAACTTGTGGCACTAAATTGAGCTTCATGAAGATTAGGAGCATTTGTTTATCTGAATAATAATGGCAGGTAATAAAGGTTTATACTGAACGTGATTGGATGTAAAACGTCAGAATGTGAAGCTGCAAGCGACAACGGCCGGGTCGTCCTACCTCCACAGAGTTCAGATAAACAACAGTTTAACCCATAAAGACCCAGTGCTGTTTTTGTGGCAGTTCCACAGTAACTACGGAGCCTCTGAACGTCCAGATGGGTCATATGTGATGACCACCAAAAGATGAAGAACTGTATTTTACACCAATTACTGACATGGATTGATAGGATTAGTGGATCAACAGTGATTTAACGTTTTCTTTCAGTAAATGAGTCTGGTCACCAGTGGATGTTTGGTTCTTCATGGGTTAAAGGTGTAAAGTGTGATTTTACTCCCATTCTGAGTTTAAGGCGAGGTACACACCTAAGGATTTTCTAAATCTGAAGAGATGTTTGATCTGTTACAGACCCCACACATGAAGACAAAAAATCAGGCATTGAACAGTTTTGATCGTACGGTGTGTGCTCCGATAATCTGAACACAGCACACCACACACATACCGACTCTGTTCCACCGCCGATGTAGAACCTAGTCCTCCAAGCCAGAGATCTCGCATGATTAAATGTGATCTAACAAAAATTAAAAAGAGGAAACAATTCGTGGATTAAAATAATTTGCAGGACATTTAATGATGATGATCATCTAATTTGACCGTGGTTGATGCACATCTGGTCTCATTTTGAAGTGAACTTCATGTCTGTTTACATCCGGCCACAGATGTCATTGTGCAGTGTACAGTATATTAGAGATTTAATGATAGTGTGCTTTTATCAGAATCAGAATCAGCTTTATTGGCCAAGTATGTAAACACATACATGGAATTTGGCTTTGGTTTTTACATTGCTCACGACATACAGTTCTGACATGAACCCAGAACATGTGGACCTGGACACAATATAGACAAACAGTCCACTGGACACAGACACAACAATGGATTTACAATGGAATATGTACAGACGCAAACTGCAGTTTATATACAGAGAGTGGATGTGTGGGTCCGGTCGATTAAAAATATATGTTTATGTATATATTATTTACAGTGGGTTTTCCATTGTAATATATACAGAAAGTGCAAACTGAAGTACTGCGAGTGTGCAAATTGAAGTATTTAGCCAAAAATGAAACCCTTCAAAGTGAGCTATGCATAGACAATGTGTTTAATAACGGGTCGGGTCAGGCTGTGGGTCTAATGTACGTGGGTATGGGTGCGGGTTTGGAAAAGTGGACCCGTGCAGGACTCTGCTGAGCAGTCGGCTTTCACCACACATGAAGATTTGTCATCATAAATATTGAACAAGTTTAATATTTATGATTGTCAACCCCGACCCGTTTCAGAGCCGATTACTGGGACAAATTCACTCCTAACACACCTCAGACCACAGGATAATCTGATTTTATGAATTTATAAGACATAAAATAATCTGGCGTTTGCCGTCCTTGGTCAGGAAGGGGGAAAATCGGAACAAAAACAGCCCGATTATCTTGAAGTGTGTACCCTGCTTAACTTCAGAGACTGTATGAGTCTGAAATGTACTGGCTATATTTTAGAGGCTGAGATGGAAGTGCACAGAGTCTGAATGAGACATGAGTACTTCAGGGACGTCCGTAAAACAGAGAATCCCATGACACTTATGCAGAACCACATAAAGCTCTGGACGGGTTAGTTTGAGCTCCACCACCTAATGAAGGCCTGCCAATAAATTAATATTCGTTGTATTTTCATTGCTTTTTCTCAGCATCATCCAGTTTTTCCGCTGGGAAGGCAAAGCCCTGAAGTGCTCTTAAAAGGTACCCAATTTCCCCGACAAAAGACACAATTCTGCAGCCTGTGTTGTGTCACTGTGGTGTTTTAAGGTTAAGGTCAAATTGCTTCATTATCCCCATGGGGAAATTTGGTGTCTGTATTTTACCCATCCTATTACACACCCTGTCCCCAATATTTTAATACATTATTTCAGATTCAACTCACCAAACGCATGTAATGATCTAGTTAACGGTGTTATGAGACACAAATTGCTCATGTGCATCCATTGGTTTTGAAAAACAGTTAATGAAATGGCTTCAGAAAATAACGGAGGTTTGTCAGAATCGGACTGAGGCGTAGAGGACTGAACTCTGATTAAGTACTAACATTCAATTTTTTTATGCAAATTTCATGACAGAGTTCAGCTAAAACAACACTAAAAGTATGACTACACAACATGAAATATGCACATTTCCACTGGCATTATTGCATTTCATTATAACTGAGTCAAATGATTGCACTTTAGCTCAAAAACATGTTGTAGTGTTTACTAGTGCTTTAATCCCAGGTATTTAAACCTTTTCATTTCATTATTTTTTCAAATTACTTCACATGACAGTAAATCAGCTGAAAAGGGCAAAAACTGGACAAAGAAATTACACATTCAACCCAAAATGATGGACGTCCTGTATGGTTTAGGGCAGGGGTTCCTAAAGTGAGGTACTTGTACCCCCAGGGATACTTGGAAGAAGCCCCGGGGGTACTTGAAATTTTTTGGAAAAATTTACTAAATAAGTCATCATGTACCAAATACAGACTAAATAATGAGAATTAATGCTGAAGTATAAAACACAATAAATACATTCATATCATAGTTTTAGTGTCAGTCATCTTGTTTAAGCTGTGGTAACATTTGAAGAACATTTATATTTTATATGATTCAAAATCAGTTTTTTTTGACAAGATAAGGAATTGTTTTTTGTTGATCAAAGGTTCACTTATTAATTAATGACCAATTCACTTATTTTTCTTATCAATGAAAGAGGGCACTTTTCAGTTTGTATTTTGCACAAAATTTACTTTAAAAATGTGTGTATGTGTGTTTCTTTGTTTTTAAATATATATTACAGTTAAATATATGTTGTTTGTTTACAAAGTTTTGAAAGTTTTGTCACAGGAATAAACTTTGCCTAATTTTTTTCAATCAAAAATGCTGACGCGAGAGTCGGGGGTACTTGGGTTAAAAAAAAAAGTATATTTCAGGTGGTACTCCACTGCAAAAAGTTATTATTATTATTATTATTATTATTATTATTATTATTATTATTATTATTTTAAATACATTTGGATGAGATGTCCAATCCACACCTAGATGAAACCTGAAGGAGGGGCTTAATTTCTGGATTGTTTTTTTCAAATTCGACACATGACAACACTGTTCAATGAATAGTTTTCATCCCAAAGGTTACCATATGACACTGAAACAATATGAAGTGGACTGGGATAATTCTGTAGCACCAGTTTGTTCAAGTACAATGGATGGAAAATGTAAAAAATCACACAAAAAAGACATTTTTAACACTATAACACCAAACGTATCATATTTGATGCATGAGTTCTGAAGCCCTCTACATGATCAATGTGATTTTTTTTTCTTGAAAAACTTGATGTATATAATTAGATACATGTACTACACAGATAATCCACTGGGGGGGGGCATTCACCAGAGGCCTTTCCAGTGACACTACAAGACTGACAATCAGGAAGGAGGAAGAACTTTGGCAATTTTGAAAAGGAAGGACCAATTAGTTAGACATGTTTGTGTTATTTTATGTTTTTTGTTTGTTCAAAAATAATTATATTTGAACATTGAGACCTGATGTATCAAATATGATACAAAATTGAAACTCATACATGGAAATTGATATTTGAAAAAACATGTATTTGGTTGTTCAGAAGGACCAATAAAGGCTCCAGTTTCAAAGAACTGGAATCTTTTGTCAATGATTTAATGCGTCAGGCTTTAGCTGGGTTAAGGCAAATGCCAGACTTCCTGTTTGGTTTAAGGTGTGGCTTTAAGATGCTTTTTTGTTTTAGACAGACACCAAACTTGGTAGATCTACATGAAACCTAAAGCATGGTCTTCTTTTTCTGTGTGTAATAGGAGCTCCTTTCAATGAGAAGTCAAAAGTCATGATCTCAATAACTTTGGAGGTAAATTCTGTTGGACTTTGTTCAAGTACAATGGCTGGAAATTAGGAGGAAAAAATGAACATTGTACATTTGAGTCAAAATATCAGACTTTTGTAGGGTTTAGGGTTTGGCTCTGAGGTTTTTAGTGTGTTTGGGTCAGATACATGAACTACATCTGCCTGTAATCACAGACTACAAATTAACTGAAGTTTTCTAAGAGGATATATGAGGGAGAGTCAAAAAGTTCTCAGACAAATGTAAGAATCTCCGAATGCACAGTATTTCATAAACTACAACATGTTCAAACTTGTCTTTGATGTCATTAACGATTTCAACGACTTTCATCATTCTATCTTTTGGGAATGTTAATCTAAATTGTGCTTTATTAGTGGCATCTTTTCAACCTTCCTACTGTGTTTACGGACGAATCTTGAAATTAGAGCCAACATTAAGATTTGAGTTGAAGACTGTTATGATGGTTGATGCGTCACAGAAGGATTATGGGAATTCTTCACCATGTAGAGCCATAGTTTATGATTGGATTAACCATTTTAAGATGACCCAAGACAAAGGAGACCCTCCACCCTTGTGTCAAAGACAGCCCTGAAAATTCTCCAAAGAAGGAATCTGCCTTTTTGGTTGCTCACATCAAACCTTGTTATGTTCCCAGTCAATCCATTAAGTCATTATATTTGGTCTGATATTGGGGGGGGGGGGTCACTCTGAGGGAATGGAAGGCTGCTACACCTCCCAGTTTTCATAAATGAATGATATAATGTCCTGCTTGTATCTTGAAGAAATGGACAGAGTAGTTTTTTATATGGGTATTATTATGAATTGGACATAGTTTATTTTTGATAAATATATTACTGCTAAGAAATGGACAGTTTATCTTTGTGCATTACTGTCATGAAAAGGATAGTTTATTTTTGTTTTTAATATGTGTATTATCGTTATGAAACAGACAGAGTTTATTTTTGTTTTTGATATGTGCACTATTACTGCTACGAAAAGGACACAGTTTATTTTGATGTGAAATGCTGCTGCAAAATGAACAGTCTATCCTTGATTTGTACAGCAATCTTGTGTTTTGTGCGTAGTCAGAATTTAGTCTGATATGTGTTGGATTTTTGAGTTAATTATGGGATCTGACAGGAATTTAGGGTCGGTAGAAGGATGAGGTAAGGGGGTGGGACATTATAAATTAAACTTCATCCTGCTCCGTTTCTCATGTTGGACTTTCTTTTAAATAATCCTTTTGTTGGTTGGTTTTAATGCCAATTCAAACAAACAGACATATGTATGTATGTTGTAGTTTAATGTGTTCGGATGTTTTGTATATTGAACCTCAGTCTGCTTTGACTTGAGATCCTGTACAATCTGTCTGACAATCACGACAAGTTCCCAAAGTCCTGGGGACCTTTAATTGATCATATTATAAAGAAGAGGACTCCACCTGAAACCTCAAAGGACTGAACTGGAGAGTTTACTTGATTCAGACCTGGGGCGCCGATGGGGGGGTAAACATGACAAATTCATGGGGCCCAGTATTTGGGGGGGGGGGGGGGGGGCACATACAGCAGAGGAGGAGGCCCGGTGGATACAGGTTCGAAGTTGCCAAAATTTTGTGTAAGATCTGCCGTAAAAGAGAGGTATAGAAGTCGGGAGGCGAACGTTGAAAACATGTTAAGCTTCAGCTTCAAGTGACATTGTTCATGGACGGCACCCCCACCTACATACACCCCCCCACACACACACAGGTTAGAAGTTGTGAAAATTTTGTGCGAAAACATCATGCAACGTGCAAAAACAAACAACCCCCCCCTCTGTTTTTTTGACAAACCTCCCCCTGCCTGTACCTGTCTGCTACAGCAGGCTGCTGTATTTCCACATTGGTTAAAGAGTTCCCTACCTTTTGCTCTTCCATGTGTTTAAGGACGTACATTCACCTTCAAGTCTACAAATACAAGCAGATACAGACTGTTATGTCTGAGAGTGTTTTGACTCTCCCTCATATTGAACCATTTTGACACGCCCAACACCTGTAAAGTATAACATATTCACCAGTTAGCTTCTTTTCTGAATCATGCATGAACACATATCTGGGCTTTTAGTGACATAATTAGTGATGGCAGAGTCCAGACGTCTTTAATTTCTGTTAAATAGAACAGTAGGACCGAACACAAACTGCACAAACACATAATCTTAAGTGTATCTGGGTGGTGAAGGTGATACTGCTTTTCTTTTTTGGGCTGAAATGGCTGAGGTGTGATGCGGCGTTCCTCTGCTGCTTTTGGCTAGCAGGTGTTTGATGGTGGAACCCGAAGGCAAAAGGTCTGAGCCAGTGTGTGCAGAGGGGGGATGCTGTCAGACACAACGGATTCTGCATTCTTTAAGAAGTTTCACACAACTTGGACTGACTCCTGTGTTGAGTACTTGAGACAGACCTTGATCATGAGTGTGTCATCATCGGTGTGTTTTTCTTTTAACACTGATTGACACATTCCAACAGTTAAAGGCAGACGTGGAAATCAATTCAATGAAATACAAGTAAAAGGAACAGTCATCAGGGATCTGTCACCTCCAACTTTGCATGTTCCGTCAGACTAAAACGTAGCTGCTGATTTACCGAAGTTTCCTGGAGAATTATTCTTTTAGAGCAGTGGTGTGCAACTCATTTTAGTTCAGGTTCCACATTCAGCCCAAAATCATGTGAAGAGGGCGGGACCGGTCAAATAATAACAGAGAAAAAAGTACAGTTATGTTATGAAAGTGTTTACATCTACAAAGTTTGCTTTAAAATGTGGATACCACGAACAAGCTGAAATTTCTTAAGAGAAATAAGTGCAATTTTGACAGTATTACACCTCCTCAGTTTATTTATTTATTTAACCAACCTTTATTTACCTAGGGATTCTTATTTACAAATGCAGCCTGATCAATGAGCAATGGCTCCTTGAGGGGTAGGGGGTGGGGGTCAAAGTAAAAACAAGGTTCAACAATTACAGAAACAAACAGTTCATAAATAAGTACATTACAACAATAACACTGAGACATGTGAGAGACAAATACAGGTGCAGCAGTCAACTAAAATTTGTTGCAGTTATCATTTACACATGTACCTTACAACTTACAGATCACAGCGATTGTAAAAAAATAAAATAAAATAAAAATGCACAAAAATATGTATTTACAGGCAGAATACTGTTAAAATTACAGTGACTTCTCTAAAGAGATTTCAGGTTGTTCAGGTTCTTTACATTTTGTGTGAAAGAATAGTTTGTAAATGTAAACAATTTTTTGTGGAATTTTACTTTTTACAAAGAAAAATTTGGAGTTGTGATTATTTCTAGGCTATTATGATGCAATTTTACTGGTCTGATCCATTTTACATCATATTGGTCTGTTTGTGGAAGCAGAACTAAAAAAATTTAAAACCACTGATTGTTAATTATTATTATTTATTATTATAACCTTTATTTTCAAGAGTGTCCTGGCCAAGACAGCAGCAGCAGCAGACGTTACACTAAATGGAAAAGACAGTCATACATCCACACCAATATACATAAACACAGTGAAAGTCAGAACTGAAAAAAAGCTGAAAACTGATAAGAACTTATATATAAAACATCACCATTATTTTAAAAGCTATTATTTTAAGGTTAATATCTTCAGTGTAAGTTTTGCTTTTCACAAATTCATCCTACAGGCCAGATTTGAGCCTCAGGCCACATGTTTGACACCTGTGCCTTAAAGGGTTACAACAGGCCACCGAGATTTATTTTGTTTTGGTTTTTTTTGAAATAAATGTGTCAGAAAATGTCTTTTTGACCATTTTTGCACTTTTTTCAGCTTTTTTTGCATTTGACAAACTCAGCCCCTGGGCCAGATCGGACCCTTTGGTGGGCTGGTTTTGGTCCACGGGCCACATGTTTGACACCTGTGTTTCAGAGGACTTGAAACCAGAATGCATCTATTTTAATATATTATACAAATGATCAAATAACTAGAAGGAAAATGTTTTTCATTAGTATAGCTGGAATGGGAGTGTCTACATTTCAGTTTTCACGACAAAAAGGGCATCAAACTTCCTCATTTCAGGTGATATACTGTGTCAGCTAAAATCCCATCACACATCTGGGTTACCATGGTTACCTGGTGACCTGATGCTTTCTTCAAGTCAGAGTCAGTCTTTTATTTTTT
>NC_043966.1:0-62500 GCF_902148855.1 Sphaeramia orbicularis | reverse complement strand
ATTTGTAACTAGCTGTAATGTTCCCATATATATTTTCTATATTTTATTTTAACATTCATTTAGTAATTGTTGAATTTAAAAGAACAATAAATATGATGTTACTCAGGAAGTACTTAGTACTTGAGTAATTTTTTCATTAAGTACTTTTTTTACTTTTACTTGAGTAATTATTTGGATGACTACTTTTTACTTGTACTTAAGTAATATGTTTCTAAAGTAACAGTACTTTTACTTGAGTCTAATTTTTGGATACTCTACCCACCTCTGCCTGGAGCAGGTGGACCTGTTCTGCTCACACTCGGTGTTTTCTCTTTCTCTCTCTCTCTCTCTCTCTCTCTCTCTCTCTCTCTCTCTCTCTCTCTCTCTCTCTCTCTCTCTCTCACCTACAGACCGGTACCTTCCCCTTTTTTCCCCAAACTCTCCTGGCTTCTCCCGTCTGGCCTGAACATGTCCCTGTTCTCTGTCTCCCCTGACTCAACACACATACGCCCCTAACCTCCAACCTGCCCTGAACTGGACCCCATTCATCTGCCCCCCCTCGCACACACACACTTACACCCCTATGGACTGGACTGGACTGGACTGGACTAGACTGGACAAGACTGGACTGGACTGGACTGGACTGGACTGGACAAGACTGGACTGGACTGGACTAGACTGGACAAGACTGGACTGGACTGGACTGGACAAGACTGGACTGGACTGGACTAGACTGGACAAGACTGGACTGGACTGGACAAGACTGGACTGGACTAGACTGGACTGGACTGGACTGGACTGGACAAGACTGGACTGGACTAGACTGGACAAGACTGGACTGGACTGGACTGGACTGGACTCATCTCATCTCCATACTCGCCATCATCCCCTGGAAAGAACTGAAGGACCCTGAAGACTTAGCAACAATACACTCCTACACACTGACTCTACGTACATACACTCCTACACACTGACTCTACGTACATACACTCCTACACTACGTACATACACTCCTACACACTGACTCTACGTACATACACTCCTACACTACGTACATACACTCCTACACACTGACTCTGTACATACACTCCTACACACTGACTCTACGTACAGTACAGGCCAAAAGTTTGGACACACCTTCTCATTCTTCACATTTTCTTTATTTTCATGACTATTTTCATTGTAGATTCTCACTGAAGGCATCAAAACTATGAATGAACACATGTGGAATTATGTCCTTAACAAAAAAGTGTGAAATAACTGAAAACATCTCTTATATTCTAGTTTCTTCAAAGTATCCACCCTTAGCTCTGATGACTGCTTTGCACACTCTTGCCATTCTCTTGATGAGCTTCCAGAGGTAGTCACCTGAAATGGTTTCCTAACAGTCTTGAAGAAGTTCCCACAGATGCTTAGCACTTGTTGGCCCTTTTGCCTTCACTCTGCGGTCCAGCTCACCCCAAACCATCTGGATTGGGTTCAGGTCCGGTGACTGTGGAGGCCAGGTCATCTGGTGCAGCACTCCATCACTCTCCGTCTTGGTCAGATATCCCTCACACAGCCTGGAGGTGTGTTTGGGGTCATTGTCCTGTTGAAACATAAATGATGGTCCAACTAAACGCAGACCGGATGGAATGGCATGTCACTGCAGGATGCTGTGGTAGCCATGCTGATTCAGGTTGCCTTCAATCTTGAATAAATCCCCAACAGCGTCACCAGCAAAGCACCCCCACACCATCACACCTCCCCCTCCATGCTTCACGGTGGGAACCAGGCATGTAGCATCCATCCGTTCACCTTTTCTGCGTCGCACAAAGACACGGCGGTTGGATCCAAAGATCTGAAATTTGGACTCATCAGACCAAAGCACAGATTTCCACTGGTCTAATGTCCATTCCTTGGGTTTCTTGGCCCAAATAAATCTCTTGTGTTTGTTGCCTCTCCTGAGCAGTGGTTTCCTAGCAGCTGTTTGACCATGAAGGCCTGATTCACACAGTCTCCTCTTAACAGTTGTTGTAGAGATGTGTCTGCTGCTAGAGCTCTGTGTGGTATTCATCTGGTCTCTAATCTGAGCTGCTGTTAATTTGCGATTTCTGAGGCTGGTGACTCAGATGAACTTATCTTCAGCATCAGAGGTGACTCTTGGTCTTCCTTTCCTGGGGCGGTCCTCATGTGAGCCAGTTTCGTTGGAGCGCTTGATGGTTTTTGCGACTGCACTTGGGGACACATTCAAAGTTTTTGAAATGTTCTAGACTGACTGACCTTCATTTCTTAAAGTAATGATGGCCACTCGTTTGTCTTTACTTAGCTGATTGGTTCTCACCATAATATGCATTCTAACAGTTGTCCAATAGGGCTGTCAGCTGTGCATCAACCTGACTTCTGCACAACACAACTGATGGTCCCAACCCCATCAATAAGGCAAGAAATTCCACTAAGTAACCCTGACAAGGCACAGCTATGAAGTGGAAACCATTTCAGGTGACTACCTCTGGAAGCTCATCAAGAGAATGCCAAGGGTGTGCAAGGCAGTCATCAGAGCTAAGGGTGGATACTTTGAAGAAACTAGAATATAAGAGATGTTTTCAGTTATTTCACACTTTTTTGTTAAGTACATGATTCCACATGTGTTCATTCATAGTTTTGATGCCTTCAGTAAGAATCTACAATGAAAATAGTCATGAAAATAAAGAAAATGCGAAGAATGAGAAGGTGTGTCCAAACTTTTGGCCTGTACTGTACATACACTCCTACACACTGACTCTACATACATACACTCCTACACACTGACTCTGTACATACACTCCTACACACAGGACAATTCCTGTTTTTCACACAAAAAAGCAAAATAAAGAAGATAATATTACAATAAATGGTGAAAAATCACTAAAAAAAGGTTAAATAGAGAGAAAAGTTCATTTGGGAGCTGCCACAAAAGTAGCACTGGGTCTATGTGGGTTAAAACCTAATAAATCAATAAATACATAAATCCAAACTTCAGTAATGTGTAAGATCCACATGAAGCCTCACACTTCCCTTCCTATAGGTACGTTTTTTTTCTCTCTAATGTTTATGTTCACTGTGTCAAAGCTGATTTCCTATTGTTCAGCACAAACTCAGCGACAGCCACTTCTTGTGTGAAAGTTTGTTATAGACTGCTGTTGTGAAGACAAAAACAGAAACAAAACTGATTTAGAAACTCAAACCAACAGGAACAACAATAACAAAAACAACAGAAACAGTTCCCTGTTTTTGTGAGTGTTATACAAGGAGGAATCAGACTGGAAAAACAGACGAGTGCTTTTTATACTGATTATAAATGCAGCGTATTAATAAAAAAAGCTCACATTAAGATGGTTGGACCTGTTTGGAATGACCGCCCTGTGCTGCTCCCATTACAGTTTACAGCCTTAATGCACAGCAACAAATAAAAACACATTAGCGCTAATGATGGAAACAACGCCGCGCTCATTAAAACCTGATGTCAGCGTCCTGTACATGAAAGAGAAACACAGACAAAAAAAAAAAAAAGAAAAAACACAAAATGGAGCATATTTATGGATCCAGAGGAAACGTCTTTGGTCTGATGAAGCAGAAAACACACATGCTTTTTGTCGACGCATGCACATTTCATTTGCAGGCGGTGTGTCGTCTTGTTTTTAGTTGGATTCTTCAGTTGAGAAGCGTGAGATTGTGGAGTCACACTGCAGCCTGTGACTCACTACTCACTATTATATTGTGCTTGTAGACCATGTGGATGTGTGTTCATTGACTCACTGCCTGGATGTAAATGTGTGATCCTGCAGGATGTCGACTCCATAGTGTCGACATACTGTCTTTTATGTCATGTTTTCACTCCGCTGCAGGTTTTATGGTGTTTCTCAAGCCTTTGTGGCACCTGTCACAATGTTATTTGCAGATAATAACTGAATTAATGCCATTTCAACTGGGAAATAGCCCTACTCAACAATAACACCTGACCTATACAGTCATATAATGGGCCATGTGCAATAACTTAACATTATTTTGCACAGTCTGAATCGCTCTTGCACTTTGTTTCAGATTCCTGCACTGGGTCGAGTACCCATGGACACCCGATGGGTAACCTGCAAAACCATGCGGGGGTTGGTTAAAAAAAAAAAAAAATTGCGGGTACGGGCACGGGTAAAGTTAAACAAAATGTGGGCAGATAGTGGGAAAGGAAGTGAAAAAATACAAGATTCATGGAGGAAAATAATTTGCAGGACATTTAATGATGATGATCATGTAATCCAGTTAGTTTTATTTTGAAGTGAGCTTCACCTCTGTTTACATCCGGCCAATGACGGCACTGAGCAGCGCAGGAAAAGGTTGCGACTCAGAGCCAGAGCCTCACAATAGATGATATAAAGAGAAAGATAGCCAACAGCAAATATACAATTGTGGACAGTACATCCTCGAAGGCCAAGTGGGACGTTTGGTAGACAGATAGGGTACCGCTGTATAGAGGTTCTGTCATCCAATCAGAAGAAGGATGTTTTTAGTTCAGATTCAAACCTGAACACTTAGTGACAGTGTTCCCTCTGTAATCAGCACACTGTTCTTTGACAAAATGTGTTTATGGAGACCGACAGTTTTTCTGATACGTGGTTAAGGCTGTAAACGGTGGCTTTTTCTATAATTCTAGGATCTCTCAAACCAAACTGAGGCCCAGTTCAGTGCTCCACACCTCTGCCTCTTCTGGATTAATTCTGTTTTTCTGCAATTTTGTATCTGTTGGCATCAGTCGTCTTTGGTTTAGATGAATCCACATTTTCATCTGGCTCTTCTAAAGTCCACATTTTACATATGCTTAGTCTGAGAATGGATGATCTGTAAGAAATTAAAAAATAAAAATAACATGTGAACATATATATATATATATATATATATATATATATATATATATATATATATATTGTGTGTATATATATATATCTATATATATATATATATATATATATATATATATATATATATATATAAAACTCTAAATAACTGTTTTCAGCTTTCAAATGTTTTTTCCTTTATATTTAATCTTCATTAACCCATAAAGACCCAATAGCCACCGGTGACACAACTGATGTAAAACTGTTTAACACCCTGTTGATCCATTAATCCTATCAATTCATGATGTGAATAATTGATGTAAAATACAGTTATTCATCTTTTCATCACATATGACCTATTTGGACGTTCAGAGGCTCCATAGTTACCGTGGAAACACAGTCATCTTCTACAACATTGATTCACCAGTCACACCCATGGAGTTGGATCAATAGGCCCTTTCCCACCAAAAGGCCCAGGAACTTTATTACCAGGAACTTATTTACCAGGAACTTTTTGAGGTAAAAGAGTTCCTGGTAACTGTGTTTCCACCGCACCCGAAAGTTCAGGGTAATTTTTTCAAATCAGGTTGATGATGTATGAGGAGCAGTAACAGAACCTGTAGTCCAGTTCATGTCCATTCACAAACTGACCTCTAGTTCAATAAAATGACCCAGAACTGTAAGTGGACAGGTTGGGTTTAACATTTTACTGGTTGTTCAGTCACTTAATCCATCTGGAATACATTTGAAATGAAGTTAACCATCATTCAGGTCCTTAATTTGTATTTAAAAATGGTAGAAACATGTATTTTCACCTTCTCATTCCTTAAACTAAATCACATCTAACTTTCAGTGTGATGGATGGTTCTGTTTCATTTCTATTGTTTTACAGATTTAGTCCAGGTTCAACCTAAAGTCACACACATTTACTCAAATGCCTGCATTTAATTTGATTGCATATTACTGATAAAAGTACTCATACTCTCCTCATACTCACCACAGGTTCAGAAAAAGAGGCGAGACCGTCCGCTCCAGTTCAGGTGGAAATCACAAACATACAGAATAAACCAGTGTTCAGCTCACGGCGACAACACGAATCCATCCAGTTCTGATTTAGGTTTAGTGTCAGACTGTTGACCAGTTAGCATTAGCATTAGCATTAGGTTAACTGGACTTCACTTTGGACTAAACAGCTGATGCCGCTGACTACTGTCACAGCAGTGAACCAACTAAACAGTGAATATTTGTGTCCTATTCAGACCGTTGGTTTGTTCCACAGTCAGATCCACTGCGACCGTTGTGCTCCTTTAGTTTCTTTAAATCCTGCATAAATTTCTTCTTCTTTAGGCGTGTGTCTTATATTTGGCTCCGACAGCTTTTACTCGCTCATTTCGTGTCTGTGATTCAAAGTCCGTCTGAATTTCCTCGTCGTCCGTCCACTTGTCGTAGCTTCTCTTTTGGTCCATTTTCCAAATTATCAAAATCCAAAGCTTGTGGAAATGAAATGAGTTAAATATTGGCGGCTGAACAGAATGTGGAAATGCTGTCAGTCTAGTCCACCACTCAGTGTTCTGTACACAGCCCCACCCTTAAAGTTCCTAGTAATCTGGAAAGTACTACCTCTGTACCAGGAACTTCTGTGGGGTAAATTCGGGGCCGGGGGAGGGTCAGTTACCAGGGTAATTTTCAGTGGAAACACACCAGGAACTTTGAAAGTTCAGGGTAATACAGAAAGTTCCTGCAAAAGTTCCTGCGGTGGAAAAGGGCCTAATGACAGTGGATGGAGATGCTCGTTTTCACATTGTTATAAATATGTTAGCTGAAAAAGTCATTTTTTCTTAATTTTTCTCTGTTTTCATATAATTGACTTTGAATGTACTCTTTCGTCATGAACATCCACATGATTTGTGAATTAAATATGGGAAAATACATGATTTACACCAAAAAATGTAAAATACAGAGGATAATGTTATATATTTAAACATTTTGGTGATAAATCACTTAAGAAAGGTAGAAATAGAGAAAAAATCATTTGGGAACTGCCACAAAAGTAACACTGGGTCTTTATGAGTTAAACAAGTTAAAACCCTTGGTCTTTAATTTTGCTGTGGGTGTTTCTCAGGCTATATAATTGTACTTAATTAACTGAACCTGTACACATATGAAAAAATAATTATATTATCAACTTAATACAAACAGTTATATATATGTGTTTGCGTAAATTATGGAGCCTGTGAATGCCCAAACAAGACAAAAAACACATATTATCTCCACATTGATATGAGATTCAGCAGGTATTTTACAGCCATAGAAATGTTTGGTCTCAGCTTTTCAGGATTTAAAAAAAAAGAAGTGGAAGAAATAGATAAAAAATAAATGAAAAAAAACAAAAAAAACAAGCAGAAATGAATACACCATTTCCTATGTCCAGTAAGACCTCTATTCACCCATATATAATACACAACAATAAGCCATTTGTGCACATGATGAGTGTGAATAGCATGCACTCTGTAGAAGCAAACATTTTGGGCAGTAAATAAATTCTGCACCATGAAAACAAGGCTTCAAATAGAGCCTTTGTCTGACACTGACAGAAGCTGCCTCCACCACTGATCAGCCTTAAAACTAGATTTAATTCACTGACCCTGTGCACATATGAAAAAAAAGAATTATATCATCAACTTAATTCATACAAACAGTTGAAAACATGTGTTTGCATAAAAAATGGAGCCTGTGAATGCCCAAACAAGACAAAAAACACATATTATCTCCACATTGATATGATGAGATTCAGCAGGTATTTTACAGCCACAGAAATCTTTGGTCTCAGATTTTCAGGATTTAAAAAAAAGAAGTGGGAGAAATAAATAAAAAATGAACAGGAATGAATACACTATTTCCGATGTCCAGTAAGACCTCTATTCACCCATATATAATACACAACATTAAAGCAGTGTGAATAGAAGACTGCCATGCACTCTGTGGAAGCAAACATTTTGGGCAGTAAATAAATTCTGCACCATGAAAACAAGGCTTCAAATAGAACCTTTGTCTGACACTGGTAGAAGCTGCCTCCACCATTGATCAGCCTTAAAAGTCCTGTTTGGAGTGAAGTTGTAATTGTAGTTGAGTGGTTTCATTGGCCTCATTCTTCTCCACAGATTGATCACAGAGTCTCAGAATACGCCCGGAGATGAGACATAAACTGTATTTTATGAAATAGTTTCCACAGACAATGGTTTCTTTGTGTCCGTGTGTACAGTGGAGTTTGTTTGGCGTCCAGAGGGTGAAGGCTTTTCTACTGCTCTTCTATTCAGAAAACAGAGAAGCCACACACACACACTCAGCAGGTTGTGTCTCTGCTTGTTTTCAGCATTGATCGCTGAAGATCGACCCGCTGAGCCTCGCAACATCCAGTCAGTAACCAGTCAGCAACTGGCCGACCGCTGCATCGAGCGGCCGCTGCCTCCCAGTCTGACTGATTAAAAGCCTGACACGACTCTTTCCTGCCTGGTTATTAACCCACCGACTGGGCTGCGGCTCAAACAGGCCCGTCACTCTGCACATTCAATGAAGCGCTCGCTCACTTCTTCCTCTCTACGACATGCGCTGGGGTTTTTTGGGGATCGATGCAGGTTCTTCTAATGTTCTCTAATGTTGAAGCCCAGCTGGGGAGGGCTTCCTGTACCAGCTGGTCACAGGTTTGATTCCATCCACAGGGCGTCTTTCAGCGCTGTCAAAAAGCACGGATGTTAAAAGGGTTGAAGGGTCGATAGCTCGCCGTGTGACCACGCTCCATCGACAGGCCGATAAAAGCTCCCAATTGGTTGAGATGGATAGATACAGAAAGAGGTGCTTGGGTTTCGTTTTGAAAGGTGTATTAGTGGGATGACCAGTCCCAATGAACCAAACATGGGGCAAATATGATGTAGACTTACATTTTCATAACATCTGCAGTCTTTCTTTTTAAATAAAAGCACCACATGACACTGATGTGAGCGTAGTTCCATTGACTTTGCCCACTGACAACAGAGGACTCAAGTGGTTCAAGTAGAATCGCCGGAAACATAGAAACCATTTTCTTGGTTTGTTCAGAAAATGAGGAGTTGGTATGAAGTAAAAATAGGACCAATGTTCTGTCTCTATGTTCCAGTCCTGTGGACTGGATGCAGATCAATCTACCAATAGAAGTGGGCGGGACTTTCACTGGAGGAGAACTCAACTAATTCAATCCAAGTCCATATATGACTTTTATCAGTGATCAATAGGAACTAGATTGATATCTGTAACCATTTACATGTTGTAAACCATCAAAATATTGGCCATTAGAAATAAAGACACATTTTGAATATTTCAAAAATTTGTCCAACCAGACATTGTATACTGAATCATTAATTTGCTCAGAGTCAAATCTTAACCCTGTAAAGCCTGAACCATTAAATCACTGACAGAAAATTCCAGTTCATTTGAAACTGGAACCTTTTATTGGTCTGTCTGAAAAACTCTTTTTTTTTTTTCAAATATCAATTTCCACATATGATTTTCAATTTTGTATCATATTTGATCCATCAGGTCTCAGTCCTCAAATATCATTATTTTTGAACAAACAGAATCATAATAGAACACAAACATGTCTAACAAATAGTTCATTCCTTTTCTAAACGGTCCTAGTTCTTCCTCATTCATGTCAGTCTTGTAGTGTCACTAAAGGCCTCTGGTGAATGAACTCCTCCCCCTGGTGGTTTATCTGTGTATTGCATGTATCTAATTGAATAGATCAGGTTTTACAAGAAAAAAAAATATCACACTGATCATGTAGAGGGCTTCAAAACTCATGGATCAAATATGATATGTTTGGTGTTATAGGGTTAAATGTCAGTTCTGACTTACACTGTGTTATCCAAAATGACAAGACAATCACATAGTTCTATAGATATCAAACCAAAAATCTGAGACAAATTGAAATACACTTGAGAGCTATGGACTAAAATGTTCCATTGAATCATTCAGTTCTTTCTATTTGTTATTTGAGGTCAAACACCACAAACTGTAAAATTTTGTAACCTTGTGAAGAAAAATACCAGTCTGACAAGATTTATCTCAATTCAGTAACGTCTGGACTCTCCAGTGCTCATTTATAATCCACAGTTTGTGTTTATTCTGGCACCGTCTTCAGCTTTTTAAGTTTGGGTCAGGAGTGTTTCTAGACTTACAGTTATTCTGGGCCATCACTGAAACATGTTTTCATCTGAACGTTCATTGCAGATGCTCGGTGTCTCCATGTCATATACTTATTTTGATCAAAGACTTGTGTTTTCATCTCTGTGTGTTTTTAAGTTTCTCAGCTTTAGATAGCATGATAATTTGGGGGCTCATCCGGGATCCCTAACCTGTTCTCTGCCTCTTTTGAAGAATTGAACTGGAGAATCTCCGGTCACGAACAAACCTTCAAACCTCACCTAATAGGGGGAGTTTTTTTTTAAATTCAAAAGGCCTGAGGCTGTTTTCATCCTAGAAGTGGATGGTGGCAAATTATAGCCAGTATTTAATGGTTTGCTGGGGTTAAACTTGTGATGTTTAGAAGAGGGGAAAGTTGTATTTTATCTCTTAGTCTCTAAACTTTGATTAAAATGAATGAAACACGGTTGGATATTGTTGTAACTGATACATGTATTAAAACTCAACTAGAATGTTATGGTAGGATACAAAGTCAAGCAGCTCTTTTGTCTATATGTTAAGTGTATCAAAAGTGATGATGAGTGGATGTTGAAGAAGGAACTCCGCTGATGCCTTCTTGATTATATAAAATATTTTTTTCAAAAAGATCAGCATCAGAACAGGTACCATGGAACACCTGGTGGACACTTCAGCCAAATAATGTCCCACAAATCTATTGTGTCACTCTCTTATATAGGTTGGTTATTTCATGACATGTTCTGTTAAGAGTACGTTCAAGTTCACCTAAAGTTCATGATTTTTCCTAATGTAAACAACCTCTATACCCTACACGCTTTTAGCTCACAAGATCCCAAATGTCATAGAAGTCACTCAGATCGTTGACTCAGGTTACTTGAGGTATTTCAGATTACCTAAGACAGTTCATTTCAGAACACATAAGTCAGTTCAGATACTTCATTACAATAACTTCACTTGTTTTATCTCCAATTAAGGCAGCGATGAATCGTACACTAAATGACTGCAGCTAGATAACTTTTAAAGGAGTGATATTTTGCTTTTTTAAATAGAACTTTGCATTTTCCTACATTTCCCTGTGGTCTCCATAAACTGTAAATGCTCTGCTTGGCTCTGAATTCTTCAGTCATTCAACTCCACAGGTCCATCTTCAACCCTACTTCGGACTAATGACACAAAAATGGTTGTTTTGAGCGCTGGCCCTTTAAATGCAAATGAGCCCACCCCCTTCTAGGTTGTTGGCTGTGCTGCTCTGTCCTGTTCAGCCTCTTGAGTTCATTAATACAACCAACAACTGAACATTTGAGGTAATGGGCTCCAAATGTGGACATTTTCAGTTTTTTACTACAACCACTGCTGCTGATGAACTGTTGTCGTACTCGGAGAAAATGTTCATCGCAAGTCTGGACCTGATATGTGCAAATGTTGTGATGTGACTAGTCATAGACGTAACAAATTAAGAAAGAATTGAAACAGATTGTAGAAATCCACTTGATTTTTGCTGGAATGAATATAAAGATAGTGTAGCAGCAGCTGGAGGCTCAAATTCCAACTGTATGAACTATTGTTTATTGTTGTTTGTTGTTTATTGGTCTATCCCCATTAGCTTCCACCGTAGTGGTTGCTAGTCTTCCTGGGGTCCCAGTTAAAAAGACATCAAAAATTGATACATCATCCGCAATAAATACAGTGACAATGCAGTAGCAATAAATAACTTAGGGTCTCCAAATACACAAATAAATGAACCAAAGACGAATAAAAGTGGGTTTGGAAAAATATGACCTCTTTAATTATTATTTCAGCCTTAGCCACTGCCTTTTCACTGAAATGTGCTGTAAAACTATGACAAAACATGGGTTTACATCCCTGAAGCAACTCCTAATACTCACATAACAATAGTGGAGGGATTTTCTTTTGCAGTTTTATTAAAATTTTGACACATTTTGATGGAAACCTGGCTAATGTCATGTATTCTCTTTAAAATAAATACATAAGACAAAAGGACAAGATAAGTGTTGATGGATGTATCTGGTCATTGTTGGTGGATGATAATGACTCCAAGAAGCAAAGAAACGGGTGATGTGCCGAAAGATAAATTACAGCATGTTTATTTACACCCAATTCAATATCTGTAACGTTTTCTGACCTTTCGCTGGCTAAAAATTCGCTTCAATTTTCTCATCAAGTGTTCGGGTTGAAAGCAGCCTCGGGCAACAAAAACACATCAGATGGAGGAATTTCACATATTTGTTTTTGCACAGGGAACTTCGGCTTCTGCCATAATGGTGAAACACCAGCACGCTTTAACATGACTGATGTTTTCGTGGACTGCTAATGATAAACTCTCAGCCTGCTGAAAATAAATGAACAGTAAACGGAGGCGGCGGAGTGCTGCTTCTTATTTATTTCTCTGGTTTTTATCAGCGTAGGGCTTCAGAGCTGCATGTTTTCACGGTGAAGTGGTAATTTCTTCGGGCGGAAGCGGATTGTTTCCCACCTTTGCTCGTTCGTCCTCCCACTCGGAGCTCGTCTACAGCTCAAGCGCTGGCGTTTTTTTTTTTCTTTTCTAAAAGCTGTTTTGCTGTGGCTTTAGTCAGTTAGGGCGAACGCACAAAGACGCTGCAAGATCACATAAAACCCCCTTCTTTGCATTATTTCAAGTGATGCATGCTTTTGAACATGCGTGTCGGAAAAGCAGGAAGAGGCAGCGATGTGAGGAAGCATCATTAGAAATCCAAGTTCAAATGGTTTCTGGAGAGCAATCAGGCCTGAGTAATCAGAAGGCTGCTCCCTGGATTAGACCTACTTTAATGTTTCTGTAAGTGTCAGTGCTTTTAATTATGCTCTGTGTGTATGAGCCAGTCTAGAAAAATGAAAGAGAAGATTTTGCACCAAATACCTCAAAAGCCACACATAAACCCTGAATAGGATTTAGCTTTAGCAATTGCAACTGAAATCAAATGCCCTTCTGTGAAAAGTCTTTATTATTGCACCATTACCTGCTACATTATGTGGACAAAAGTATGTGGACACGTTGAGTTCAGGTGTTTCTTTTCTAACAGGGGTCTGGGATACAAAATAATAATGACTAATGTCAGAATATAGTTTGAT
Source organism: Sphaeramia orbicularis (assembly GCF_902148855.1). Lineage (NCBI taxonomy): Eukaryota > Metazoa > Chordata > Actinopteri > Kurtiformes > Apogonidae > Sphaeramia > Sphaeramia orbicularis. The sequence goes on along the minus strand of NC_043966.1, from coordinate 49,370 downwards.
ATTTGGATAATATCATTGCACTGATTAGTTTGGTTTAAATTGTTATCTTTGCTTCCAAAATGCCTCAGATATGGTTTTAACTTAATTTCTCTCAACATTGATTTTGTTTTTTGTTTTGTTTTTCATCCATGACTATGATTTTAAATGTGCTACCTCTAAATTTCTAAAATATTTTTCCTGGTCTGACTGTAAATATTAATTTTCTACCATAACTAATAATCTACTTTCTTCACATCTCACTGAGGAAGACAAATCTCCCATTAAACTTGAAGGAAATGTTATTTTAATCTCAAATCCTCATAAACAGGACATCTTACAGCTGTAGACATGATGTGTCCCAATATTTTTGTTCATATACTTTCTAAACATCAGTATGACTAATATTATTACAAATATTTCCTCATTGAATGTCCCAACATAGAATAAAATACTTGCATTAGACATTGTATCTTTGGTTTAAGCCTTTGTTTATAGCTGCAGATGCTGAAATGTTTTTGTTTTTTTTTTTAAACCATGACTATGATTTTAAATGTTCTTCCTCTAAATTTCTAAAATATTTTTCCTGCTCTGACTGTAAATGCTAATTTTCTACCACAACTAATAATCTACTTTCTTCACATCTCACTGAGGAAGACAAATCTCCCATTAAACTTGAAGGAAATGTTGATGTTTTTATCTCAAATCCTCATAAACCAGGGAGGAGCTCAGAGTAGAGCCGCTGCTCCTCCACATCCAGAGGGGCCAGCTGAGGTGGCTCGGGCATCTGTTCCGGATGCGTCCTGGACGCCCCCCTGGGGAGGTGTTCCGGGCATGTCCCACCGGGAGGAGACCTCGGGGAAGACCCAGGACACGTTGGAGAGACTATGTCTGTGGGCTGGCCTGGGAACGCCTCGGGGTCCCCCCAGAAGAGCTGGAGGAGGAGTCTGGGGAGAGGGAAGTCTGGGCATCCCTGCTTAGACTGTTACCCCCGTGACCCGGCCCCGGATGAAGCGGTGGATAATGGATCCTCAAACAGGACACCTTACAGCTGTAGACATGTGTCCCAATATTTTTGTCCATATAGTTTCTAAACATCAGTATCACTAACATTATTACAATATTTCCTCATTAAATGTCCCGACATAGAATAAAAAAAACAAACTTGCATTAGACATTGTATATTTGATTTAAGCCTTCGTTTATAGCTCCAGATGCTGAAATGTCTCTGATTTTGAATGTTCTTCCTCTAAATTTCTTAAATATTTTTCAAGCTCTGACTGTAAATAATAATTTTCTGTCACAACTAACCATCTACTTTCTTCACATCTCACTGAGAAAGAAAAATCTACCATTAAACTTGAAGGAAAAATTGATGTTTCTAAACTATATGGACATAAATATCGGGACACATCATGTCAACAGCTGTAAAATGTCCTGTTCGTGAGGATTTGAGATATAAACATCAATATCTCCTTTTGTATTCCAGACCCCAGGTAGAAAATAAACACCTGAATTCAACATGTCCACATACTTTTGTCTATGTCATGTATTTCACCTGCCATGATGGGATGTTGGGATAATGATGAAAACTCCATCTTTTTTCCCTCCGACTGAAATATCACCACAACTAAATGACATGCCCCGACCTTTGCTTCTAATATTCATGGTCCAAAAACAGATGAGTCACTGTTACTTCAGTTACAGTGTCTGTGAAGAACTGGGAACACTGACCTTATAAAGTCGCTGTGAAAAGTCAAACATCTACCGCCTGGCATCTAGGCAGGAAATCCACTGATATTAACGTCCCTGTGAACTGGAAGCATAATACCTGCAGCTTATTATTGTATATCAAGATGAATGAATGGGACTGGGACTATTTTTCACCAAAAGGATTGAAATCAGGCTTTGAACCCAATCTTTGCTGCAAAACACCATCCCAGAGCCGTTAGTGAAGCTGTTGACTCATGGACACTTGTCTTGCACACTCATTGAATTGCATATTTTGCACCTTGGTACTAAAATGCTGAACTGTACGGCAGAAACAAACATGTTTACAGCCTCTTAAAATCTGTTTTGCTCTCTCTAGCTAAGTGAATTTAAAGTTGTAGTGCTTCATACTTTTTATCTCACTAGTTTAGGGTCCAAAAAAAGCTATAATTACCTTTCAGCATAATGTGTTTCTCAGTGTTGGTGAAGCTACTTTCCAAGCGTACAGTAGTTCAGCATGGCAGCAGTTCAATATTGCTAAAGTGTCAATTCAATTGTAACTTAATTTTAATGACTACATTTTTGTAATACCACGTGATTTCAAGTATAGAACATGTTTGAATCACAAGAATGTCATAATTAATTCTGTCCCATAATTTCACCTTTATCTGCTGCCATTTTATGTACCTATGTGTTTTATATATGTGTGTAATTTTAATTGTGTTTTAGTTATTTTAACAAGTTTGTACAGTGACCTTGGCACCTATATATGAAATGTATTATTATTATTCAAACAAAATACATTTCTACCCCTGGAGGAATGTAGTTTGTAAAACTATGGCTAGAAAAAGTAGTTTTAGTGACTACTTTTTTTCTTTTCAGTGTTAAATTGAGATTATACATGTGGTGTATATGAAACCAAATATGGACATGGTTGGGGCAGCACGTCGCTATCGGGGGTGGTGCTGACAGGAGGGTTGTCCATTATGGTGATGATCACGTGACGTTAGTACTGATTGCACATTTGCGAAGTACTGGAGTGCTGCCAGGGCCAGCCAATCAGAGAGAGCTTTGGCTGTGATGTCATGACATGATCATGGCTTCAAAGACATTCAGGAGGAAAGAAAAACAGACTGTCTGTGTTCAATGGTGAAATACAATTCATATTACCAAAAATAAATCTAAAAAAAACTCTGAATTTTATGTTGTTCCCCAAAACTGTAACTTGCAAACTAAGTAAACTACAAAAAATTACCCAAAATTACTTGAACTGCTTGACGTGGCACAAAATATGAATGTAGTTGAACTACGTAGTTCAACTACCTGTAGTTTAAAGCAGTGATATGTAGCTTTTTAAATGGAATTCTTCCTTTTCCCTCATGTCCCTGTGGTCTCCATAAACTGTAAATGCTCTGCTTGGCTCTGAATTCTTCCTTCATTCAACTCCACAGGTCCATCTGCAACACTATTTCTGACTAAAGACACCACAAAGGGGCTTTGGAGCGCTGGCCCTTTAAATGCACAGGAGACACTTCAGGCCCCGCCCCCTCCAGGTTATTGGCTGTGCACTCTATCTCATTCAGCCACCAACAGCTGAACATTTTCAGTAACGGGCTCCAAGTTTGGACATATTTTCAGTTTTTACTACAACCGCTGCTGCTGACAAACAATTCTGTCGAACTGGAGAAATGTTGGTCTGAAGTCTGGAGCTGATATGTGCAAATGTGGAGACGGAACCAGTTACAAAACATAACAAATTTAGCAGGAATTCAAACAGTTGTAGAAATCGACTCGACTTTTGTTCAAATGAATCTGAAGACAGTTTAGCAGCAGCTGGAGGGTTCAGATTCAAAGTGTCTGAACTATTAGGGTCCAAATACACAAAGAACTGAAGCCCAGACTGATAACAGTGGGTTCAGACAAATATGAGCCCTTTAAGTCTCCTCAACGCTGGTAATTCTAGTGGTCTGACAGGAAAAGGCTCTGCTGCAGACTCTGTCTAATCGCAGGTGTTGTCAGGTAGGAGGGGGTTAAATACATGATTGACAGCTGGATAATGGATCGACTTCTGCTGCTGCTCTACACTGTGAGGGCCATTAACCTTTACATTTGTACCCTGTCCATACTAATAATAACATCTATTTTTCTTTACATTTGGGCCTCTCATCTACATGTAAACAACATTTATGTAAAGGTTGTTTAAAATACTCTTCAAAGTGCAAATCAGTTCATGACGTGATGGAAAAATGTAACCTCTTTTTCCAACAATCATGTCAAATCACCTTCACTGTGCGTCTGATGGAATCTGATCTGCAATTGGTAATTCCAGCTGTCAATCATATATTGGTGGTCTCCATCTGTGATCAGACAAAAACCTGCATCATGGAATGGATTTTCTACATCCTGAAAACCCAGGGGAGGTGTAGTTGCATAAGTCTCATGTCCTCTCATAGCACCTTAACTACAATATACTGAAAGGTACATATAGATTTTTTTACTCACTGGTGCTTAAAAACTATCAGCACTTCAGCTTTAAGACTTTTAATGTCTCTGGTTTGTGTGAATCTATGTGAAAGATGAATAAATTGGGGACAGTGGTGGTGACACATCCTAATTTACACGTCTATTGTTGGGTTTTATAATGAACCTGCACCTGGAAAAAGCAGAAAAAATCACATTTGAGTCACTGATAAAATCTATTGGGCATAAATTAACATGTGTTTCTCAGGCAAAATGAATGACACTAAAGATTTTATGAGTTTCAAAGCTGTTATGAACAACCTATGGATGTTTTAGATCGACTAATCAGCAAATAAATATGCATGAGTCTGGGCGGTGGGAGGACGCTGGGGTATGAAATATTATTTTAATTCAGATATTGAAGTATTAGGAACAACTGTTTTATTAGTTAGTAGTTAATGTTTTAACATAGGATTCATTTGTTTAATTTGTTTTGTTTCAATAATGTTAGTGATGAGTTCTTTGTGACCAGATTTGTTAGACTCGGTTCTAGTTTAAATAGTTGGCCGGTATGTTAAGCTTATTAAAATAGGACACATCTATATGCATAGGAGTTAATTATGTTCTGTTCTTCTTTTAGATACACGTCTAAACACACACACATTCACACACATAGTATTGTCAAACACAGGTGATTAGAAGGAAACTTAATGTTGGCATAAGTTTACTTAAAGTTGAGGCCTCACCTCCGCTTGGTCCAGTTATGCCACTGTAACCCACTCCTGCTAAGGACACCTCGCTCTAGGTTTGTGAGGAGCAGAGTTCAGATACAATAAGCAACACATACACCAAGGGTAAAGTTACTCTAACTTTAGTTAGGAAATTGTATATGTGAACATAATACATACACTAACATACAAAATAAATGGGCCCTTTGAAAATAAAAAAAATATAAAACAAAATAAAGAGACCTTCTAGATGACGTTGAGTTTTTGTTTCCTTGAGTTTGTATGAAGTAAAGTTCTTCAGATCCTCAGGTACACGTAAAATCGAATGTCAAATAGTCATTTAAGTCAAAGTCATGTGTGTGGACATCCAATTTTGGACCAGCGGAATGACTGGTACAATCCTACACAAAGCAGACAGGGCGTCCGACCTCCAGTGGACAGGATTCAGTTCTCAGCACATCAGCGGGGTTGGCTCGCCATCTGTTGAGATCAGTGAATCTTCAAGGAGTTTCAAATCCAACCAAACCTGACCTGCATTTTATAACCAGGTTATAACCTTTTGTAAACATTATAACATCTACCATTATGCAGGTTACTTATATTTATCTGTCAAATGTTAACATTCACATGGCAACATGTTCACATTAGAACTTCCTGGCCAGAATCTCACATTACAGAAATATATATGCTTCTAAATGTTGGATAGTAGTGAATACCAATCAGTAATCAGATAGAATACTTAACTGATATAAGAAGTTAGAATATTTCTATTCACAACTGTTATAACTTACAATTGTACCAAAAATATTAACAGTTCCAGCTCAAAACATTTGAATAACATTTCACATTGACACTTGGTATGCATTTTACACATGAACATGACCTGAGTTTCAGTGACATGTTTTTAACCTTTCCTTCTCTTTAAAAGTGGACGCTTATTTTAACAAAATACTGTCAGTAGGCTTTTAATTTACTAAATGTGATAAAGTAACACAAAAACATACATTTCACATCTTTATCAAACTATTTTTAAGCATAAGTTCAACTAATTACCTGCCTCCAAACATTAACACGCCACTAACACATGGAATGAAACAAGCTAGCTTACAGAGACAGGGTGACACGACAGAAACTCCACGTTTACTACACTTCCCTTCAGTACCATCATTCACACTGTCACAGTTCACCCCTTACAGGTTCTCTCCACAACAGACAGTGTTTTTGTTTACTTACTCCTTACTTTTCATAAAGTTCAATCTTAAAGAAAACCGGCTAAACATAGCACGAGTGAAATGGCCGTCTGCTCCTCTCCCATGTGCTTCCGACTAACAGGAAATAAAGCTGAGTGCGTCACGAAGCATTGGCATTTCAAAATAAAAGCACGTGTGTAAATTATACAGTAAAGCTTTTACTTTATCAAAATAATGTTTTTAAACACAACTTAATCCTTATGAACTTTATTCTTAGAATTTTAACCTAATCTATTTATTATTGTTTCTACTTTTTAACCCTATTTATCAGCTGGGTTACACCACGTTTCCACTGCGTGGTACCGACTCGGCTCGGCTCGGCCTTTTTGAGTTTTCAATACGAAAAAGGACCTGTAATCTGGTACCTGGTACTAGTGTTTTGGTCTCACCTCTGCCGAGGTTTGAAGACTGGGGACCAGACACTAAAAGGTGACACTGTGTAAACACTGCAGACCACTGACTGGTCAGTCGTCTCTGTGCCCCGCCCTGTTACAAAAACAGATGCAGAAGTTGACAGTAAATCTGTCAGTAGGTGAATCCACATGACGACAGTCTGTAAAACTACACCATTCAGTCTGGAGGTTCAGTCTTTGGTGGCCGACATAAAATTCAGCATGAGTTTGACAAGACAACACACAACGAGCGAGTTTATCAGCGACTCTGAGCAGACGACACAGAAGTAACACACTGCATCGCTATGACGACCAGGCACTGTAAAGCGGGTACTATCCTGTAGTGGAAATGGTCTGGAATAGGACCTGGTACCAGAGCCGAGTCGAGTCGAGCCGGTTCCGCGTAGTGGAAACGTGGCATTAGATAACGCTAAGTTAAAGACCAACCCATTTGTGCAGGTGAGCCCGCCCATAAGGAAACTACATGTACGATTCACCTTCTGTCTGGGGCTCACTGTTGAGTCCTCAGCGCTGAGTATCCATCTTATTTGTGGTCTAAATAAACTTTGTCAACTTTGAGACCAAGTTGAACCCAGACTCATCCCTGGAGCTTCCAACAAGAGAACGTGTTCACAGATACCTGCAGAGAACCCATGAGGAGAACATGCAGACAGACTCCACTGGAATCCAACCCACAACCTTCTGACCGGGAGGTGATCGTACAAAACTCTGCAGAGTCCAGCACAAAACACTGTTTGTCTGAGTGAGTGTTTGAGTCATTTTTGTGTTCCAGAACAGATGTTTTTCCAACTGAAGGTCACATGGACAAAATAGAGAAAAATACCTGATAAGAATAAATTCCATAATAGCTCAGACATGAACCCTTTGAGAACATTTCAGCGTCTGCAGCTATGAACCAAGGCTTAAAACAAATATACAATGTCTAATGCAAATATTTCTATATTCTATGTTGGGGCATTTAATGAGGGAATATTTGTAATAATATTAGTCATACTGATGTTTAGAAACTATGGACAAAAATATTGGGACACATCATGTCTACAGCTGTAAGATGCCCTGTTTATGAGGATTTGAGATAAAAACATCAATATTTCCTTCAAGTTTAATGGTAGATTTGTCTTCCTCAGTGAAATGAGAAAAAAGTAGATAGATAGTTGTGGTAGAAAATGATTATTTACAGTCAGAGCAGGAAAAATATTGTAGAAATTTAGAGGAAGAACATTTAAAATCATAGCTATGGATAAAAAACAAACAAACCAAAAAACAAAATCAATGTTGAGAGAAATTAAGTAAAATCCATCTTTCTGGAAGCACAGATAACAATTTAAACCAAACTAACCAATGCAATGATATTTATCCCATAATATAAAACTATATTCTGACATTAGTCATTATTGTTTTGTATCCCAGACCCCCGTTAGGAAAGAAACACCTGAATTCAATGTGTCCACATACTTTTGTCCATATAGTGTATTCATGCCTATGTCTAATGATGCAGTTTCGTGAGTAGACGGTTAAACTCCAAAATGACCTCAGCATCAGAGAAGGACTGAAATCAGTACAAATTCAACGAGTCATTTCCCAGAAGTGAAGCATGTGCTGTTGAGTCTGACAAAGAAAGGCAGAAGGTTTGTGAAGCTCTCTGCACTCCGTGTGCCAAACACTGAAGTGTTGTCTCTTTTCTCTCTCCAGCCTTCATCATCCTCTCCCCATTCAGCGCCACACCTCGCTGTGAGGAGGCTCATTGCTCCTGTCCCCCGCTGCCTGCAAAAATTGGCCCAGAGGACTAAAGGAGGGGGAGGAGGAGGAGGAAGAACGGCTTCTGACACGCACACAAAGCCTCCATCCAGTTCAGACAAAAGCTTGGTCTGGAGGGTGAGCGCAGCCGCTGCTTTAACGTCTGGTACTCAGATAATGAACTCAGTTAAAGACCTCCTGGAAGTCAACACAGCCTCAACACCTCTGAAAGTAGCAGGCTGCTGCAGCCACCACTCATTTGTCCTGGGTGGAACAGAGCTTTAAAGGATCAGTCTGCTGACTTTTCCATTCTTAGTTATTTGTCAACAAATCCTGTGGAAAGAATCATCCTACAAACAGGCTGTAAAGCTGTAGCGTTGTCTGAAAAGCAGTAAAAACACGTCCCTGAGCCTCGCCTTCAAACTGGGTCGCAGGTTTGTTCTTTAGGAAACAGGAGATAGTAGTTTTAACAGAAGAATAACCACGACACCTTTTAACCACTTTTACTGACAAGAGGAGAGGACCTCAGCGCAAAAATGAAGATGAATGAATGAGTTTATTTTGGTTTTACATCAATCATTGCACCTCGTACATTAATCGTAATAAACATAAAAACCAAAAAAGGACTAGGCTAGAAGCAAAAGCTTATGTTTTTGCCTATCTGCTTACACCAACTTAAATGTGTACAGCATCGAGCATTCACACCATAATGATAAAACAAATCAACAACAAAAACATGTCTACCATCTCAGTTCAACATTTCTAAATAATTTTAAAGTTAAGGCACTTTTTTTTTTTTTTACTTCGCCAAAGGAGTGAATAACTTAAATGCATCATCAGGTCCATCCCATAATTTCACACCCACAACCCAAGTCCATCTACACTTCACATTTGTCCTCCCTTTAGTCCACTCACAAATATGAAAATCTCTGAAATTATAATTACTCTTTCTTAATTCCAAGAAACCACAAATGGTATTTGAGACAATACTATTTGTATCCCTCATCTTCCATATACCTAAAAAAAAAAAAAAAAAGATAATACATGAGTGTGTTTAAGTTGTAAAGACACTAATGGAACAAGCATATAAGGACTCTGGTCTGCAGTGGAACACCTCAAGGATGAGAAGTGCTGCACTGTTTCCTCCATGGTTAGATCTTCACTCTAAATGCTAATGCTAATATGCTAACATTTTCAGTTCAACAGATTGACCACCTGATGGCAGCACTAACCATCAGCACTAAACCAAGACAACAATAACCCATAAAGAGCCAGTGCTGCTTTTGTGGCAGTTCCCAAATGAATTTCTCTCTATTTTTAACATTTCTTAGTTTATTTATCACCATCTATTCTAATATTATGTTCTGTATTTTTCATTTTTAAGTATAAATCAGGTGTTTTCCTATTTTTGATTTACTGATCATGTAGATGTTCATAAAAACTCAGATGAAAGTTGAGGGTTATTATATATATAAAAAAGAGAAAACTAAAGAAAACGTGACTTTTTTAGTAAAATCTCTCATTAATTTAACATAACCCCAGTGTGTCCATCCACTGTCACTGATCCAACTCCATGGGTTTTACTGGTGAATCAATGCTGTAGAAGATGACGGTGTTTCCACGGTAACTACAGAGCCTCTGAACGTCCAAATGGGTCATATCTGATGACCATGAAAAGATGAAGAACTGTATTTTACACCAATTACTGACATGGATTGACAGGATTAGTGGATCAACAGGTATTAACCAGTTTAGATCAGTAGATGGTTTGGGTTGGTGGTGGATGTTTGGGTCTTTATGGGTTAAATTTTCACTCTAACCATTCTTAAGTGATTTATCACCATTTACCGTAATATAGTCCTCTGTATTTTGCATTTTTTCAGTGAAAATCGTGTATTTTCCTATATTTACTTTGCAGTTCATGTACTTCAATGATCACACTGAGATTACATTTCAGGCTTATTATATAAAAAACAGAGAAAACTGCGGAAAAAGTGACTTTTTCAGTAAAATTTATCATCAACTAAATGTCAAAACAAGTGTTTCCATTCACTGTCAGTTATCAAACTACATAGGTTTTAGTGCTAAATCAACATTTCAAATCTTTAAATTCATTTTGTTGCTTTTTTTCTTCCTGTTATTTATTATTTGATAAATTTTCTTATTGGCTTATGTTCATTTTGTTGATTTCATTTATTTATTTATTTTCCCTTTGTTGCCCTTCTTTACATCATTACTTCAGTTTGTGACTTATTTTGTTCATGTTACTTAATTATTTTGTTGATTTATTATTCACTTTTGTTCATTTTATTTGTTACTTTGGCTGTTTGTGTTCATTATTTTATCTTTTTTTTTTACTTATTTTAGTAAATGTTGTAGAAGATGACGGTGTTTCCATGTTCACTACAGGGCCTCTGAACATCCAAATAGGGCATATGTGATGACCGTGAAAAGATGAAGAACTGCATTTTACCTGAATAATGTCAATATATTTATAGGATTAGTGGATCTAAGGTCATTAAACATTTTAGATCAGCAGATGCTTTTGGTCACTGGTGGATATTTGAGTCTTTATGAGCTACATATTTAGTCATAAGCCCCTAAATGACAAGATAAGGGTTTTTGTAGGATCTTAAATACCAGATAATACAGACCTGATCCAAATCTTCAGACCAGTTGAAAAATAGCTAGAATTTACCTTTTGCACATTTGGATCTTAATGAGGTTTTAAGTATTTATGGCGAATTTATGAAGTGATTAACAAGAACGGTGGAGCTACTCATTACTGAGTCCTACTGAGAAAATGTTTTGTTCTGGTTTGGAGAGTTTTTGTAATTTTTTGAGCGATGGTCTTAAACTTTTGATCAGCTGATAAACAGCCTATTTCAGTTTACTTGTTGTTTTCAATAAATGACTTTTTCAAAGTGCTTTTTGTCTCACTCCCCCTTCTTGCTTTTGTATATCGTAGCTCTACTTAAAACCTCATTAAGATCCAAATGTGCAAAAGGTCAATTCTAGCTGTTTTTCAACTGGTCTGAAGATTTGGATCAGGTCTGTATGTCACTGTGAAGGAGAGAATCACAGGCCTTCGGTACAAAAGCCATCACAGAACAGAGAGGAGAGGCTGAGGTAGCAGGCGCTGGGCTCCGCTTCGCTTGGTTGGTCGATTGATTAATGACTCGGAACTGATCAGAGGAAACTGGCCCTAATTGACTGATCTCCACTGGATCAAAGTTCCCTTTTAGCCCTGCTTAGGACCCTTACAGTGGCGTCTCAGCGTGAGCCTGCACACAAAACACACAAACACACACTTCTCCAGGGTATAAATAATATCCCCTGTCAGCCCGAGGAGGAACTGAGCAGATAACAGAGTTTCCAGGAAAAGGGAGGAGCCACAGAAGGTTGGAGCTGAATTCAGGAGTAGCTGCTCCACAAACCCCCACTCCACCTCTGAGCGTCATGTGAGCAGTGGTGTAGTGGTCCATGGAGAAGTGGCTCTACTCCCAATATTAGCCTTTTTTTTTTTTTTTTTTTTTTTTTAAGTAGTCCAGAAAAACGTCCTGGTTTAGAAACACTAGTCGCTTTTCCATTGACCCTCAAATTGCGTGAATATAACTTACGCATAAAAATTTATCTCATGGAAAAATGACAATTTCGCAAAAAGTCTCATTTTTCAATTACAAGTTTTTGTGCCGGCAAGAGGAGGTTTTTCGGGCATAGCGGAAAGGTATATCACGCAAAACTGCCATGGAAAGACTTTTTATCGCAACTAGAGTCAGGTGAATTAAAAAAAACAGATGTTGACGTACATGACAACAAGTAAAGAAGAAGAAGAAACGTGTGTGTGTATGTGTGGACACACCAGGAAACCCAACCATTTTTTAATTTAGTACGAGAGAGAGGGTAATATATAATAATAATGAATATATCTGTAAATCAACACCATATTTACGTTCATCGCCGTGTTTATGGAATGACTTCTGGTGTCATCTCGCGATAATAAATAAATCATCATATTTGTGATTTAATGGAAAAACCGACATTACGCACTTCTGTTTTTTCGACATTTAGTAAATATCGGTAAAGTTTTGCGCAGATGTTCAATGGAAAAGTGACTAGTGACATGTCAGACTAGTATTTGTTCACTATTATAAAATGATCATCCCTTGATCAGGAGCAGTTTGTAGGTTTTACTGGACACACAAGCAGCTGCAGGAATGGAAACGGATTCAACATGAGGCAAACACAGGAGAACGTTAGCCTTTCATAACGTTAGCCTTTCAAAGCATTAGCCTTTCATAACATTAGCCTTTCATACTGTTAGCCCTTCATAGTGTTAGCCTTTCATAGCATTAGCCTTTCATAACATTAGCTTTTCATAGTGTTAGTCTTTCATAAAATTACATTTTCATAGCATTAGCCTTTCATACCGTTAGCCTTTCATAACATTAGCCTTTCACAGCATTAGCCTTTCATAATCTTAGCCTTTCATAGCATTAGCCTTCCATAACGTTAGCCTTTCATAACATTAGCCTTTCATACCTATAGCCTTTCAGAACATTATCCTTTGCACATTGTGGGGGGGGGGGGGTTAGAAGTGGATATACGCAGTTCTGCCTGAAAAATAAGCAGGTATAGGCCGTATACCCTGGACTACACCAGTGCGTGTGAGCATGTGCAGCTGATGCCCCTTTGGCCTTAACACACGAGGATCTGAATATGACACTGGGTCGGTGCTGGTTCAAGTGTTGGTTATAAATGAAAGCCCAGAGATGCGGACGGGCTGTTCAGTCACCACGGGTTAAATGCATCACAACACTATCAGTGAAATCATCACCAGAATAATTTTATACTTAAGTACAGGGATGTGCCCATTGCAAAATTTTGGGCCAAAACTCATTTTAGTGATGACAACTTATCCAACAGCAGATGCCAATACTTTGTGTTTATTTGGTTTCTGTTGTTATTTATTCCCCTTTGGTGCCAGTAAAAGGAAGTATTACAGCCATTCATTACATTATGTTTCAATGTCAGAATAAATTCCATCATCAAATTTAAGAAAAAATATTTAAAGTAACACAACAGATAAATGTGGACCAGACCCACAGGTGGAACAACACCAATGCAGACAACAATGTTCAGCCAATAAACCAGTGCATCCTTCATTAGAGAGTTCTCAGGTATCTAAACTTTACCTGTGCATTTCTACACCACCAGTCCAAAGTTTGGACTCTCCTTCTCATTTAAATGACATGAGATGGACCACAGATGTCCAGCTCAGCATCACTGGGAACTCCTTCAGACTGTTGGAAAACACTTCAGGTGACTACCTCATGAAGCTCATTCAGAGAATGTGCAACGCAGGAATAAAAGCAAAATGTGGCTATTTTGAAGAATCCAAAATATAAAACATGCTTTAAGTTAGGTCACACTTTTTAAAATCCATAATTCCATCTGTGTTCATTCATAGTTTTGAGGCCTTCAGTGAGAATCTACAAAGGAAATAGTCCTGAAAATAAAGAAAAAACAGGTGAGTCCAAACTTTGGACTGGTAGAGTATTTCCAATCAGTTTCCTTTTAATCCCTATATTTAAGAGAGGAAACTGCGTTTTCTACTCCTCCAACTCAGGAGCCAAGGTGGAAATATGCCAAATATACCATAATGAGATATTTATTGCTGCTCCAAAACAAAATTGCTCCCACTGATGAGCAATGAAGTTTATTCCAACATAATGATCCTAAATGTAACACAAATGATGCACTAATAAACAAATTTAGGGGAGAAGCCATTCAGTTGTTTCTCTTTTATTCTATTTTACCCCATAAAGACCCAAACATCCACCATCTACCAAAACCATCTACTGATTTAAACTGTCTAATCCCTGTTGATCCACTAACACATGTCAATAATCAGTTCTTCATCTTTTCATGGTCATCAGATATGACCCATTTGGACGTTCAGAGGCTCCGTAGTTATCGTGGAAACATTGTCATCCTCTACAACGTTATTTCACCAGTAAAACCCATGGAGTTGGATCAATGACAGTGGACGGACACTCTAGCTTTTATGTTCAGGTAATGAGAGGTTTGACTGAAAAAGTCACTTTTTCTTCAGTTTTCTCCATTTCTGATATAATACTTAACTTTGCTCTAAGCTTTTATGAACATCTACATGATTAGTGAATTAAATGTTGGAAAATACCTGATTTTCACTGAAAAAACCCACAAAATGCAGAAGATAATGTTACAATAAATGGTGATAAACCACTTAAGTATGGTTAAATATAGAGGAAAAATTCATTTGGTAACTGACACAAATGTCACACTGGGTCCTTCTGGGTTCAAGTTTGATGCACATATTATGCATGTTTTTTTGTTTTTTTTTTAAACCTGGGTCTAGATTTTTCTAGTCAATACACAGACTGATATTAAATAATCAGCTGATTGTTGAATGCAGTTGATTTTAAGAAGTACTGGTTCAACCGTTTGTCTTTTTTGTCAAAATAAACTCTGGCAGTGATGTAGGAAGACTTTTTTACATGATGCATGTCTCAAATAATTCACTTTTTAGAAACTACTATTATACTATTAGTTAAGACAAAGTAATAAATATCTAAATAAATAAATAAATCTGAATCACTGATGATCAAAATTAAATTTATTAATCAATAAAATAGCAACTGAACATTAAATACAAGGTTACAGGCACAGACCACAGTTATAATGACTGAAATACTGCCTTAAATCAATAACTTTTACATGCATTTTACCAAGAAAGTAGTGTAGCAACACAGAGTTGATGGAAAAAAAAACCAAGTTGAATGTGAAGATTCAATATTGTTACATAATAAATACAGATGATAAAAACAGTAAACCACATAAATGCTCCATCGAACCAGCCTGCTGTGAGTTTTCCTGAACCATTGTTCTATCATCTGTCAGGGGAATATGTAATATCCATGTTTGCAGTGAGGCTTTCCAACTCTTTTGATTAACTGAAAATGTGCTGTCCCTCTGACAAACATTACCCTCATGTACACTAGGACCGTTCCGACGTTTACCAAAGCCAAAAACACCAGTTGCCATGCTTCTAAAATCTGCTCAGTACACTCAACAGCAAAAAAAATATAAAACAAAGACTCCAGAAATTCATCAAATCCAATACCGGGAAATTTGCCAGTTTTGATCCCGGATGAGCCCCCAATTATACGATCCTGATTTGGTCTAGGGAAGAGTAACCTATTAATAGGTGGAAAATATGTGGAGTCAATTTGTTTAGTTTGCTTTTTGCCAGATTTTGGAGTGTGGGAGTAGGTTCAGGGACAGCCCCAGCGAAAATAACAAAGAAACCACAGAGAACAAATAAAAATACAGGGTTAAATAAACTATCCAACGGCAAAGGATAAAAATTTATGCAACAAATAAAAGAGAAAATAATACAAGGAACAAAAATGGTGAAGGTTAAGATGTCAGAAATATTGCTTCTCTTCCATATATCAGTCAACTTCAGTCATCATTAACCCCTGAAGACCAATTTTTGTGGCAACTTACACATAAATTTATTATGATATTATTCTCTGCATTTTGCATTTTTAAAGAGGTCATATTTTTCTTTTTTAGATGGAATTCTTCCTTTTCCCTCATGTCCCTGTGGTCTCCATAAACTGTAAATGCTCTGCTTGGCTCTGAATTCTTCATTCATTCAACTCCACAGGTCCATCTGCAACACTATTTCTGACTAATGACACCACAAAGGGGGTTTGGAGCGCTGGCCCTTTAAATGCACAGGGGACACTTCAGGCCCCGCCCCCTCCAGGTTATTGGCTGTTGCTGCTCTGTCCCGTTCAACCAACAACTGAACATTTTCGGTAATGGGCTCCAAGTTTGGACAGATTTTCAGTTTTTACTCCAACCGCTGCTGCTGACAAACAATTCTGTCGAACTGGAGAAATGTTGGTCTGAAGTCTGGAGCTGATATGTGCAAATGTGGAGACGGAACCAGTTATAGATGCAACAAATTAAGCAGGAATTAAAACGGGTTGGAGAAATCCACTGGATTTTTGCCCAAATGAATATACAGATAGTTTAGCAGCAGCTGGAGGGTTCAGATTCAAAGTGTCTGAACTATTAGGGTCCAAATACACAAAGAACTGAAGCCCAGACTGATAACAGTGGATGTGAATGTGTCATAATTAGCTTCACAGCAGCTTCAGTCCTAGAAATAGAGTGAGGAACTCTACCTACTTGACATCTTCACTTCTATTTCAGTTTCCTTCTATTAATAAATGGTGAACCACAGACGTTCCCATGATTCAACATGCATATTTAGTAGACGGTTCCATTGGCAGGTACATTGATAGGAGGAAGGACACTCGTCTGGACTCTGAAGGACCTGACTAACGACCAAGCATGCTTGACTTTGCCTGAGGTGGTGGAAGTCCACACAGCAGCTGCTTTTCACATTCAGTATCAGACGGTAGGTGATGTCAAACAGGATCTTAGTCATGAGTGGGGTATCCTGACACACATCTGTGTTCTCCTGTTCTCCTGTTCTACTGTTCTCCTGTTCTACTGTTCTCTGTACGTTTGTTTGTGATGGAATATATTTACATCATTTCACCTGCAAACTAATCAGATGTTAATGTCAATGACAGGAGACATTTCGGTGCAGTATGATGGAGCAAAAGCCTATAGTTCTTATTTCGTAAACATCAGTGACCATGGTTCAGAGGGTAGAGTGGGTCGTCCAATAACTGAAGGGTTAGTGGTTCGAATCCCGCTCTGTCCCAGTCATGTGCCGTTGTGTCCTTGGGCATGACACTTCACACACCTTATCTCCGGTGTCACTCACACTGGTGTGTGAATGTTTGGCGGTCGGAGGGGCCGTTTGGTGCAAATAGGCGGCCATGCTTCTGTAGCTGTGGCTACAAAAAAAAAAAAAAAAAGTTTACCACCACCAGACTGAGAATGTGAGAGCGAATGAAGAATGGATCACTAATGTAAGTGCTTTGGGTGCCTTGAAAAAGCGCTATAGAAATCTAATCCATTATTATTAAGACAGAGACCATCATTTGTCGCTTAAATGACTATTTTTCAGAAATGTTCAAAAATATTTTAACCACTATGTCACAAAGAGTAAAGTGGAGTTGTCACATGTAGAGGCTCCACAGTGAACATGTTTGTGCATTCACAAAACTAAAAAAAAAAACATCTTCAGTTCCCAACTGTGCCAACATGAGATACACTGACACGTTTTTACACTAGTTTAAAGTTCAGGTAATTAAATATTTTACTGAAAAAGTCACTTTTTCTTAAGCTTTCTCTGTTTTTTATATAATAATCCTCAAATGTAATCTCATAATCTCTTATGCTCAGTTAATGATTTATTCAGCTAGAAACCTCACATGTTCTTCAGTTTTCTCTGCTCTGATATAATATCCTTTGAATTTCATCAAAGCTTTTCTGAACATCGACATGATCAGTGAATTAAAAATAAGAAAATAATACTCACTGGAAAATGTAAAAGGCATAGAATAATATTATAATAAATGAAGGAAAGGTTAAATGTTAAGACAGTTTTATTTTTTGTGTGCAATTCCACATCCAAAGCATTTGCTCCTCCTTTTGAGACGCGTTAAATATAGACACAGTTTTACTGAACACGCCAGTAACAGTAAATCACCAAAACCACAATTAATTTCAGTTAATGAATTTCCCTCGTCAAATATCTTTATAATTTATACACCGGGTACTCTTTTTTTTGCTCTGACTTAAACTGCGTGCCCATGCGAAACACATGACTGCCGGTGTTTCTCCACCTTACTCCATATTCCATATCAAACACACTATTCGCCTCTGGCTTTGTCTCATCTCATCATCACATTTTACAGTCTTCAGTCACTTGGAAGACTTCCACATTTGGTACCTAATCTCAATGACTGGTTGAACATTAGTTGCTGGATAAAACATGTCACAGCTTACGTCAGTAGCTCCACATGAGCTAATTCGAAGAAAAACCACATTTGAAAGTTCACCTGAGTTAATCACACCTTGGTTTGACATTTGCACCAACAGTTCAGCTTACACTGCATAGTTCAACCACACAGAGTTTCCATAAGTACGTCTAGTTCTAACACTGGCACAATTCTTGACCACAGAAAGTCCCTAAGTTCATAATCAAGATTAACTCAGCTCGCTTTTACCACAAAGCTGCAAGAGAAGATCTTTTTCTAAGAATCGGACCTCTGCTCTGAGTTCAGCACAGACAGGTGTGAGTTCATCTAAACCACACACACACAAATTAAACCTGACTCTGACTGTACCTCTAAAATACAAAGAATATTACTATTATATAGGAATATTACTCAGAATATTACTTAGACTTGCAAACATAAAAAAGACTGTTCAAGCAAAACAACTTTGTAATGTAAAGATTATGCAGACAACTAATAACATTACATTTCCTCTTCTTCTCCATTTTGGTTCATGATGTAGGATTTATGATGTTCATCTGACAATTTACAAGTAGTCAAAGTCACATTCATTCAGCTTCCATTCAACATGATCCGTATCACAGTTTCTATCTGCAAAATTCACTAAATAAATCACTTTGCATGTGCTAAATTAATATATTTACATTTCCTCCTTCCAGCACATGCACTATTACGTGTAAACGCCCCATATTTCATATTCATTGTGTCAAACGTACTAACTGGATGCAGACGCACTATTTTGTACATTTGAAAGACGCAGCCCTTAGTGTGCACTGGTAGAAAATCAGTTTATACATTTTTTTGAGTGTGCGATGAGTTTGCACACGTTTTTATACACGCAAACCTTTAGTAGATCTGGTCCTGTAATGTGTAATTTTAACGAGCGCACAAAATAATCGGATTTCCCCAAAAAATCTGGAATGTGCTTTAAGACCTGCTGTTTGAACGGAGCTGAAATGTACAAAATGAACAAGAAGTGAAAAGGAGCTGGAGGCGTCTGTTTCATCTTGTGTGGATCACAGATCTGCAATCACCATCCATCTGCTGCATGTGATCTGTGTGCAGTCCAAACACACACACACACACACACACACACACACACACACACTTACATACATACATCATGGACAGACTCACACATGCACGTTCCTCCTGGCGTTCATTTACATATTTAGTCATATCAGGGTGTTTCTCGGTCAGCATTTTAAAACAATCCAGCTGTGTGTCGTGGCATGTTGTGATACGAGACCACACACACACACACACACACACACATACGCACACACGGCAGCCAGTGAAGTA
Source organism: Sphaeramia orbicularis (assembly GCF_902148855.1). Taxonomy (NCBI): domain Eukaryota; kingdom Metazoa; phylum Chordata; class Actinopteri; order Kurtiformes; family Apogonidae; genus Sphaeramia; species Sphaeramia orbicularis. The sequence goes on along the minus strand of NC_043966.1, from coordinate 29,802 downwards.
TAAATTATCACATTTAACTAAAGTTAGACAAGTTTTCTTAAACACCTAACATGCATGTTCTCACAGAGCCCAAACCAAAGCAGCAGAGTGTGTTCTGAGTTTGTCACACCACTGAAAAATGTGTTATCAGCCACTCAGCCAAATATAAATCACTGCAGAATTTGGCAAGTTAGGATTCAGAAATGTGGAATACATAAATAAATAAGCGGTATTTTCTGCTCTGAGATGATGGAAATTTCAATCAGTTGAGGAAAAGCTGCATCTTTTCTGAGAGCGTCTGAGTCAAATACAGTCCCTGCCCAGTCTGTACTGGACACCTACTGTATTTGGTTTACATGTGTGCAAAAATACAATAAAAACTACCCAAAAAATGACCTTTTCCCCCACAGCCCTCATGAGGTCTAAGCAGTTTGTAAAATAAATTAATGAGGAACACTGTGCATATACAGGGGTTGGACAAAATAATGGAAACACCTTAAAAAATCAACAAAATATAATTTCATATGGTGTAGGTCCGCCTTTTGCGGCAATTACAGCCTCAATTCTCCGAGGTATTGATTCATACAACTTGTGAATTATTTCCAAAGGAATTTTCAGCCATTCTTCAGTTAGAACACCCTCCAACTCTTTTAGAGACGATGGCGGTGGAAATCGACGTCTTACTTGAATCTCTAAAACTGACCATAAATGCTCAATAATGTTGAGGTCTGGGGACTGTGCTGGCCATACGAGATGTTCAACTTCATTAGAATGTTCCTCATGCCATTCTTGAACAATTCTAGCTGTATGGATCGGGGCATTATCATCTTGAGGTGAAGGTGTTTCCATTCTTTTGTTCAACCCCTGTACATAGCATCATTTGGAAGCACTTTTATCATCATAGGTGCACGTGTAGTTTGTAAAAGCGTCCGTTCTGTCCCACAGTCCGTCACATTCCTTAAAGCTACAAAAAGACAACCTTGATTCAACAGGAGCTGGGTGCCTGTGGTTTTTAGTTGAGTTTATTTCGAATATGCACCAAGCCAAAGAAATCTTACTCAGTCCTTAGAAATAAAACAGGTTGTAAGAAGTCATGGGAAAAAACCCAAAAAAACTTCTACATACATGTATACATGACTTCATTTGCATCATTCGAAAAGGAGTGGGAGGAAGTAGAACTTATTTAATCCCACTCCTTCTCCACCCAACAGTCTATCCTTTAGCTTCACATCAGCAGAATATATGAAAAATCAAGTCCCTTTGGTCTTTTGTAAGGAATTAACCTCACTTACCATCCTCACATACACATACACCCACACTGACATACCAGAAAAGTACAGAAATAAATAAGTACATACATACATGCAGAACCCTTAATGACCCAGTGCTATGTTTGTGCCAGCTCCCAAATTATTTTTTCTTTTTATTTAACCTTTCTCAAGTGATTTATCACCCTTTATTATTGTATTATCCTTTATATCTTGTGTTTTTTCAGTAAAAATCGGGTATTTTCTTATATTTAATTCACTGATCATGTAGATGTTCATAAAAGGTCATACTAAAGTTGACGGTCATATCAGAAACAAAGAAATTTGAAGAAAACTGACTTTTCAGCAACAACATTAAAGACAGAACGTAGGGCGCCTCCAGCCACTGCCATTTATGAAAACACATGGGTTTTACCGGTGAATCAATGTTGTAGAAGATGACAGGGTTTCCATGGTAACTACGGAGCCTCTGAACGTCCAAATGGGTCATATCTGATGACCATGAAAAGATGAAGAACTGCATTTCACCTTCATTATGTCACCATGTCGATAGGTTTAGTTCAGAAAAAGTGTTGTGTGTAAAGTCTGTACATAATGACTTTTTTCAAGTAAAAAGTAGTGTAACGTTACTACTAAAACTTTGGTAACAAAATGTAGTTCCTTTTTCAATTTGGCACAACGTTACTTTTCTTGGGGACAGATTTGACCAGTGTCATGTCCAGATCCCCCCCAGTTCTTTTTACACCCTAAGCATTATGTGCATGCTCCAAACCATCAGGCACGAGCAAACGCATTCTTTCCGATGTAAACATCCGGTAGTGAAACAGCTGCACCCGCACAATCGTCACAGGCTGTCATTTGTCCTCGTTTCTCCAAGTAACTGAACAAGAGTTGGACAAAAAATGACAAGCCCTTATGTGTTTTGTGTTCACTGTATGTCCATTAGATGTGTGGAGGCTGTGTTCTGTCCTACTGTGTGGTAGGCTAGAGGTGGTGCTGGAGCCTACAGTCCAATGTTCAGTCTGTGGCATTTTTACAACAAAGAGCACCAAAGAAATCCCTGTTATGTCCTCCACAGTAGAACTTATGTAGCCCACACATTTAGGAACAGATATGTGGTTCTGCCCAAAGTCCAACAACATCAAAGGAACTTAAAAGTAAAGAGTAACATAAAAATTACTTTCCATAGAGGGCAACTGAGTCAAGTAATGGATTACGTTTTTTGTTTTTTTGTTTTTCTTTTTAGAAAAGTAATGAGCAAAAGTTACTTTTTAAAAGTAACTTTCCCAACACTGTTCAACAGTTATTAAATATTTTAGATCAGTAGATCTTAATGGCGACACGGTGGTGCAGTGGATAACACTGGTGCCTCCCAGACAGAAGGTCCTGGGTTCCATTCCAACACCAGTCCATGGGGGTGGGGCCTTTAGTCCATGGGGGTGGGGCCTTTAGTCCATGGGGGTGGGACCTTTCTGTGTGGAGTTTACATGTTCTCCCCGTGTCTGCGTGGGTTCTCTCTGGTCCTCTGGCTCCTCCCACCATCCATACACATGCTCTGGTAGGTTCATGGGTTCATCTAAATGGTCCATAGGTGTGACTGTGACAGTGTGTTTGTCTCTATATGTTCAGTCTGGGATGAACTGGTCACATGTCCAGGGTGAACCCCGCCTTCGCTCATTACTAGCTGGGATAGGCTCCAGTGACCCCCTAGTGAGGATAAAGCGGGTTCAGAAAATGAATGAATACTGAGATCTTAATGGATTAAGAAATCAGAAATGAGGTCTTCAGTTCAAGTGTTAAAGAGCTGAAACATATAAACATATAAACGTATCTGTTGTAATTATCCAGTAGAAGGATCTGAACTATCTGCTCAGGAGCAGACTTTTATGACGGTCCAGTCTGTGTATTTGTGTTCCTCGTCACACACTCCTTACTTGTGGGTGGTCCTGTTTGTCAGTTGGAAGGCTCCGCTGGCCCGGGTCGGGGTTATCCTGGGTGTGGGCTCAGGTTCCGTCTGTGAGCTGCAGTGCAGTCAGGTGCAGCTCCGTGGTTCTGTACACGTTGTGATCCGTCAGATAAACTCGCCTCCTGCGTCATCCATCTTAAACCTGGAAACGATGAATGAATCTGTGCACGCAGCTCACAGAAGGTCAGATTGGTATTCTGCGGTGGCGGCGGCTCCTCTGGATGGATTCTACTGCAGAGGAACACACTTTCCTCCCTCACTTTGTCTCCTTGATCTGCTCTGTGTGGTTGGTTTCAAACCTCGGACTGCCCGCTCTCTGTTTCCTCTTTATTCCTTCATCATCATCACCATTACTGAAGCCTTCACCTACAGTCTGCATGCTCAGACCTCCGACCTCTACCCCTTCTATTGATCCAACAACTGCATCTTTTCTGGATGTATGCTGCTATAAATCCTCTCAGATCAGACTCACAACAACTTCTGTGCATCTGGTATTTCTGTGTAAACTTCTGTGCACAGAATCTTTATGAAAACAAACTTTCCGAGCCAAAACCTCAGGCGCTGTAATTCCATGTATATTAGTAGTTTAATTGGAAAATCGAGACTCTCTGTGTCCCATATCTGGCCTGTATTCACAACATATGCACCTCACCCTCATATGTTGTATACATTTGTTTTATGTGTTGTAGAGATTTGGCTTTTTGTATATTTTAGTATTTCTGTGTAGTTTTTGGTAGATTGTCAATACTTTTCAGTATAATTTTGTGTGATATTTTTACAGTCTCTTTGCATTTAAAGTGTTTTTGCTGCTAAATAAGAAACACATCTGGGTGCTTCTATGAAACTAGTCCCTAAAAACAGGACATGGGGCTAAAAATTCAAACCAGATGTAGACTAATGTTATGGAGCAAGTTTGGAAGCACTTTGGGTCTCCTTTTTTTATTATTATTATTATTGATTTATTTCGAAAATGGAGATGATACAAGCTTCCTGGTTATTACTAATTGACTTCTTTGCACAACATAATATAGAAATGAAAATTCAAGGAAGCATAAAATAATAATACACATAAAAAAAGAAAAAAGTCATATTCAAAAAGGAGTGAGAAGAAGCATAGCTTATTAGCTGTCACCCCTTTGTCAACTTTAAAAATAAATATTTACTGACATAAAAGAGAAACTATTTTTCAGATAAAAATCCTTTTTGTACTATTTTACATTATATTTAATACAAAAATCTGCATGTAACAGTCAAAAGGATACAAAAATTATGCACTACTATTTTTTGGAATATCTCTTTATTCTCTCACAGGTACATTTTGGGAATTGAACTAATTATTCAAGACAGAGTGTTTCACAAAAATGACCACTGCTGCAAAATCATTCGCAATTTATGTGTTTAACTGGGCAGGTTCTGTATGTAACACAAGTGGACACGATGGGTTCCACACAAAATCTGGAATGAGACTCAGACTGATGAAAACCCACATGTGTGGATCAGAAAAACCACTGGGATCCACACAGTGAACACAGTGTCTGTGTTTAGAGTCTACAGAAGAGCATTTACACATGTTTACACAGCTAATGCACTGACACTAGGGAGAGTTAATGTCCATATTTGGGTCCTGTTTTTGGCCCCAATATTTGATTATAAATTCATTAATTATGGGATGGATCAGAGTAAGAGTATAATTTTTTGTGTATTTCTCTGAGGTCCTCATTCGGTCCATCCTGGGGTAAATCTGTCTACATTTACCTTTGATTATTGGGTCTAAACAGATGGAACAGTGACAGAATGTACCCAGTTTCATAGAAGCTAAACTGATTTTCATTGTTCCTGTAACAATGAAAATACAAATCTACTCTATTATATTCTACATGTTAAATAAATAAATACATAAATAAAATGCTGTGTTTTTAGTTTTGCCGCCTGGATCTCTATGCCACATATGCATATGCTTCATGTCTGCTGTAGCCACTCTTACAGATTTTCGCCGAATGTTGCAGCATCTGCTCTGCATACATTACATGTTCTTGTAGCCAGGGGTAAAAGTTGATGAATTGGACTAAAGAAAATAAGCATAACAGGACAGTTTTGGTCCATTTAAGTGTGACAGCATTTACAGTTTTACACTTCCAACGACCGCAGTGAAACGCTGGAGCCAGTTCTTTTGTGTCTTAACAGGTAATACCACCAGCGGCCTCTAGATGCTCCCTCACATCTCTCTTTCTGGCTAATAAAAGCATTGACATTTGTGAATCTGACTTTGATTGACAGGTATGATGGATGGCTCCCTGCCCCCAAATCAGACTTTTACAACCCTTATGTCAACAGAGTTCATTACCCAAATATTTGGTCAAGTCAGCAAGTTAGCATAGATGTATTCATGTGTAAATGCTAATGCTAGGTGCTGTGTGTATTCAGATATGCAAAATGCAAAGACTGAATTTATATAGACTGGACTTGACTAGAATCACGCATCAGAAGCCAAACACTTCAATGGAAACATCACTTTTATTTAGTGGAAAAGTGTCATGGAAGCCCAGATACTGTCGGCAAAGCTGTGCTTCTGTTGTCAAATATGAACGCTCTCTGGTTTAATGCATCAGATTCCAACTTGTTCTGGTATATTAGTGAAAAACAGGAGTAAAGATGCAGAGCAGAGTGGATGGAGATGAAGAGCATCTGACTTTCTTCTTCTTACGTCTAAATTTGAGCCTGCCAGAGGAAGAAAAAAAAAGCTTTGAAAGCAACGGAGCCTTCAGACCAAACCGGTAATCACAGCGAAAAAAATCTCCATCTCAACCGGCAGCTCATCCAGTCTCATAGTCTCATCTGAAAATACTGTTTTCTTAAACAAGTGGAGAAGACAAAACTAGCAGTTAGAGGACATAATTGTTTCCATGCAAATCAATGCTTTTCAAGTATTACAGAAGATAATGTGCCACTATCTCATTTCCCTGGTATTTGATATTGTTTCCAACTTTAATGTTTTGACATTAGCTCTGGCAAATTCCTGATCCTCGTGAAACTAGATCAGATAAAATTGCAATTATTTCACTGTACTGGCAGACATTTGTCATTTTAATCATTTGGGTCTCAACTTCCACAGGATCTCCAATGAGGAGAGAAAATCCAGTTTTCATTTCATGTGAAACTTGGTGGAAGGATGGGACGTACGAGCCAAAGATTAAACCTTAAATTCTGGATCTGATCCTGGTTCTTACTAGTCTTGGTGTACCAGAATCATTTTAATGCTAGTATTCTCTAAACAAACACTTACATTCTATTCTTTCTGTATATATTACAACTTCCAGCTTTTTCTTTAGGGTTAGTTTTAGTTTGATCAAGCATCTCTTTATTTTAACTGCTTTTTGTTTCCTTTTGAACCTTTACTAGTATTTGTTACCCATTAACATCGAATCATTTGTTAGTGTGTATATGTTTTTAATACACCCATACATTTAAAGCTTGTTTCCTTAGGTTCATCCTTGTATTTTAAGGTCTAGTGCAGTGTTTTTCAACCTTGGGGTCAGAACCCCACATGGGGTCGCCTGGAATTCAAATGGGGTCACCTGAAACTTATAGTAATTGATTAAAAAAAAAAAGAATAATAACTAATAAAAAAATCTATGTTTAGTTGACAGAGCCAATCCCATCCATACCAGACAAACTGTGTGTGAAACTGCAGCACTGTGGTTCTGTTTGTGTCACATGTTCACTGTGGTCAGTTTCAGATGCTGCAGCTCTTTCATCATTCATAGTTTCAGTTCTAGTTTGTTCAGTATTAATTGTCCTCCTTGTAAATCCCAGCTGGACTGACTGGACAGATCCTGAGCCTTTGTGCAGTAATCTACACCTGGATTTACTGCCTCTGTCCACAGTAATAGATATTATATAGACTAAATGTCCACAATAATACACATTATATAGACTAAATGTCCACAATAATACACATTATATAGACTAAATGTCCACAATAATACACATTATATAGACTAAATGTCCACAATAACAGACATTATACAGACTAAATGTCCACAATAATACACATTATATAGACTAAATGTCCACAATAAGAGACATTATATAGACTAAATGTCCACAATAATAGACATTATATAGACTAAATGTCCACAATAATACACATTATACAGACTAAATGTCCACAATAATACACATTATACAGACTAAATGTCCACAATAATAGACATTATATAGACTAAATGTCCACAATAATACACATTATACAGACTAAATGTCCACAATAATACACATTATATAGACTAAATGTCCACAATAATACACATTATATAGACTAAATGTCCACAATAATACACATTATATAGACTAAATGTCCACAATAATAGACATTATATAGACTAAATGTCCACAATAATACACATTATACAGACTAAATGTCCACAATAATACACATTATACAGACTAAATGTCCACAATAATAGACATTATATAGACTAAATGTCCACAATAATACACATTATATAGACTAAATGTCCACAATAATAGACATTATATAGACTAAATGTCCACAATAATAGACATTATATAGACTAAATGTCCACAATAATACACATTATATAGACTAAATGTCCACAATAATACACATTATATAGACTAAATGTCCACAATAACAGACATTATATAGACTAAATGTCCACAATAATACACATTATATAGACTAAATGTCCACAATAATACACATTATATAGACTAAATGTCCACAATAATACACATTATATAGACTAAATGTCCACAATAATAGACATTATATAGACTAAATGTCCACAATAATACACATTATACAGACTAAATGTCCACAATAATACACATTATACAGACTAAATGTCCACAATAATAGACATTATATAGACTAAATGTCCACAATAATACACATTATATAGACTAAATGTCCACAATAATACACATTATATAGACTAAATGTCCACAATAATACACATTATATAGACTAAATGTCCACAATAATAGACATTATATAGACTAAATGTCCACAATAATACACATTATACAGACTAAATGTCCACAATAATACACATTATACAGACTAAATGTCCACAATAATACACATTATACAGACTAAATGTCCACAATAATAGACATTATATAGACTAAATGTCCACAATAATACACATTATATAGACTAAATGTCCACAATAATACACATTATATAGACTAAATGTCCACAATAATACACATTATATAGACTAAATGTCCACAATAACAGACATTATATAGACTAAATGTCCACAATAATACACATTATATAGACTAAATGTCCACAATAATACACATTATATAGACTAAATGTCCACAATAATACACATTATATAGACTAAATGTCCACAATAATAGACATTATATAGACTAAATGTCCACAATAATACACATTATACAGACTAAATGTCCACAATAATACACATTATACAGACTAAATGTCCACAATAATAGACATTATATAGACTAAATGTCCACAATAATACACATTATATAGACTAAATGTCCACAATAATAGACATTATATAGACTAAATGTCCACAATAATACACATTATATAGACTAAATGTCCACAATAATACACATTATACAGACTAAATGTCCACAATAATAGACATTATATAGACTAAATGTCCACAATAATACACATTACACAGACTAAATGTCCACAAGAATAGACATTATATAGACTAAATGTCCACAATAATAGACATTATATAGACTAAATGTCCACAATAATACACATTATACAGACTAAATGTCCACAATAAGAGACATTATGTAGACTAAATGTCCACAATATGAGACATTATACAGACTAAATGTCCACAATAATAGACATTATATAGACTAAATGTCCACAATAATACACATTATACAGACTAAATGTCCACAATAAGAGACATTATATAGACTAAATGTCCACAATATGAGACATTATACAGACTAAATGTCCACAATAATAGACATTATATAGACTAAATGTCCACAATAATACACATTATATAGACTAAATGTCCACAATAATAGACATTATACAGACTAAATGTCCACAATAAGAGACATTATATAGACTAAATGTCCACAATAATAGACATTATATAGACTAAATGTCCACAATAATAGACATTATATAGACTAAATGTCCACAATATGAGACATTATACAGACTAAATGTCCACAATAATAGACATTATATAGACTAAATGTCCACAATAATACACATTATATAGACTAAATGTCCACAATAATAGACATTATATAGACTAAATGTCCACAATAATACACATTATATAGACTAAATGTCCACAATAATAGACATTATACAGACTAAATGTCCACAATATGAGACATTATACAGACTAAATGTCCACAATAAGAGACATTATATAGACTGAATGTCCTGTAACATTAATGTTTATTTGAAACATAGTATAGCAAACTATTACATGATCAAAAACAAACAAATAAATTCCAACAAAAAAAGTCTCCATTTTGAATGTCTGGGGTCACCAGAAATTTGTGATGTTGAAATGGGGTCAGGAGCCAAAAAAGGGTGGAACCACTGATCTAGTGTCACTATTGGACCACCTTTGTTTAGCGAAGGTGGTTCTATTCATTTTCATCTTTAAATGGTTGGTTTATTTGTGTCCAATTCAACAGACATGCAAACAACTCCAAGGACGTCCATTATCCTAAGGTTGATTGGATTCCTGTGTTACCAGTGCTGTTCTCCACGGCCATCTTTACATCCTGTATGGAGGATGCATCTGAAGTGGAACAGAGCTGTTGTTCTTGATAAAGCATGTGTTTGTTTGTTCCTTTCCGTCGCTGAAATGACCTCCACATCAGTATGTCCATGGAAACCTTCTTACCGACACGATATTTTGTATCGGTAAGTAAACACAGTAGGCTAATGTCCCGAATCTGAAACTTTGAGGTTAATATTTAGTTCATAACAGATCATTACACTAGCCCCATGAGCTTGTACTGTAGGCACTAGGCATGATGGGTAATAACTCTGAAACAGGATCAGTCTGGACTCACCAGACCACATGAGCCTTTTCCATTGAAACACAGTCCAATCTTGATGTTCTCTCCAAACTGATGGTAGTTAAAGAAATGAGAGGCTCCTCATGAACTGACATTAATCTGATTACTTCCTTTGTTAAATCCTGGTGGTTACTTTTGTGTCAATCATCCTGGTTTAACTGAGGCAAACAACCACCAAAACGAATCATTTTCCACAGAGGAATAGAAGGGTCATCTTCAACCATCTTCACCATAATAGCTTTTGCAGGAAAAATTAAGTGTCTGACAAAACATGAAAAGTCATTCAGAGTCAGGAGCAAAATATTGGATTTACTGCCATGTCCTCACATATTGTTTACTGATGTAAACGCTTGGGCCATGAACCCTCCAAGCTACTTGAATTTATCACTTTGGATGATAACAGAACTTTGTATAAAATGTAAGTTGAACAGTATTGTTTTGCAGTTCTTTAAATCTGTCGCATATTGATTTATTTTGTTTAATATTACTGATTCATTTTTTAATTTATAAATGTTTGTGTGTGTTTGTATGTATATATGGATCTTGTATCCTTTTTTTTTAGTTGAATTGTTTTCTTTAACTCTTTCTTTGTCTTTTATTTGGGGTTTGAGTGATTGGCCTTGGGTGAGAAAGGAGTTGACATTCAGGTGTGACAATTCATTCATTCATTCATTCATTCATTCAGTCAATCATTCATTCATTCATTCAGTCAATCATTTGTTTTGAGCAGAAGAAAAAGTCAAACATCTTTTGTGCACAAGGAACTACTATCAGAGTAAATACATTAATAAATAAAGGTGATCACGACCAAATAACAATTTCCATGTACACTAGCAATAACAAAATAAATTCAATATGTTCTGCCAAAAACAGAGTGGGAAGAAGAAAACTTATTAAATCCCACCCACATCTCACATTTATACAACACAACACATGACTTTGGCTTCCTTAATAATAAAGTTACATCTGTTTAGAGTCCTAATAATGTAAATAACAGAAAACAGATTAGGAAAACTGATGTATATTCCACTTATTAACTATGTAAATGATAATCTGTGTAACTTATAAAACAATATATTTCAACAATAATCACACACCAGCAAAGGGAAGAAAGATGACTGATGTCTTTTCTGTATCTGTATTTTTATACTTTATGCTGTGCATCACCCTGTCTGTCCAAAACATTCAAAATGTTCTATAAATAAAGTAAAAAAACAAAACTGTAGCCTATTGAAATTCTGGAAAGCAGCAGTAAAAGTATCATAATCAAACATTTGACTTTTTTTTGAAGTTTTTATTTTTTTATTTTTAATTCTTTGTTTATTTGGAAAAGCAGGTCATACAAAACTTCCCTTTCGGGTACAATTCAACATCCACACGTCAAATTTGAACTGAGAGGCTAATCCAAGACTGACAAGTATTTTAGACAGATACTACAGCACTGGCTTCACTGTGGAGCTGTGGCTGTTGCCCGCTGCCATCATATTTTCCTTTATTTTGTCGCCTGTCTGCAGTTCGGTCCAGCCACTAAAGGCTGTCCAATCCCTTCTGTAATCCCATTTTGTCTCATAGCTCTGACTAACAACATGAGGCTCCTGATGGCAAGCGTCGCAGATCTGAAAACGATTATACAGGATATTTGAAACGACGCACAAGTTCAAGTCGGAGCTGTTTTTTGGGTTTTAAATCTGGCTTTTAATACAAATCCGTCCTCAGTCTGGATTCAGAGGTGCTTTCACATCCTGATATTGTCCAATTGTTGGTGTGTTGGAGGAATTTCACATCTTATTTGAAATAATCCCAACCTGTATGAGCAGAGGCCCAGTAATCCAGTAAAACCCTGCGTCCCCTCACTACGCCACCACAACCGCAACACACTCGCACGCGTAGTAACACACACGCTGCACAACTGCAACACACTCACACACATAATGACACACCAGCATTGCTAAGCCTGCCCGTGAAATGGGATTGTCAGGGATGAGAGCTGCTCTTTGTGATCGCAGAGGGGGACCCACCGCACACACATCCACGCACTGACATCGGCTATCGCTGCATGTGTGCGTTTGTGTACTTGTGTCTGCGCCTCTTTATGTTGAGACACACACATCTGAAAAATGAGACAAACACTTCTTTTTTCTCTGAAGGCTCTCTGGAATGGATGTTGTGGGACTCAACTGTTTCCATGGCAACTACAGCCCATTTACTTCCCAGTGTGTGTTTGTGTGTGCGCTCACGCTGTGTGCCTCTGTGTGTACTCATACGCTGAGTGTTTTTCTGTGTGTATTTGTTTCCGTGTTGATGTCGTGACAGCAGTCGACCTGCTCTGATGGATGGGAGCGGTGGCGTTGCCGGTGGCTGATCAGAAACAACCAGAGCCAACATGGCGACATCTGTCGTCCCGTTTCCCCCTCAGGAGGGAACAGATGCAAACAAATGCACTTCTTTTCTGGAAAATAAAAACACAATAAACTAATCCCACAATTGTGTTGAGTCATGGACACCCAGTCTTAAAGGTAACACATGCAAACAAAAACAAAACACAAATGTCTCACATGATCTGAAAGGTAAAAACACACGAACACCAACGTTTAACACAGTTTAAAAGGAAAAAAATTTGCAAATGTCTCGCTCAGTTTTAGAGGAAATCAATATCACTGCTTGTGACATTTGCCACATTTGTACTTGACATCACAGTAACGGACGTTAACATTCCACCAGATGTAAAATGTAAAAACACACAAACATGATACCTGGTAAAAAAAGGTAAAAAAGTGCAAATCCAAACCTGTCAAACATATCACCTGATTAAAAGTCAAACCTGAAGTCTCCAAATCCTCCTTGTTTTCAAGCCTGGGTCAATGGTATGTTGTCATTAATACAGATGGAAAAGCTCAGGGCTTTGAGGATATGTTCTAGAAACACTTTTTCAAATGCTTGGACTCTGTTTCTCACACACTTGGAGGAAGTTCGATTGGACTAAGGATTATATGTGTGCACCAGCGACTGTCCTCTGCCCCTCTGTCTTTCTTTGAGTAAGGACTGGCCAGTTAATTAATTAATTAGTTGTTACACACATCTGAGTCTTTGTTTTTGTGTTTTATGTAACTGAAAACTGCAAAGTAATTTTTTTAAAGTAAATTCTGCAAACATCACACCCAGCTGTAAATGGTACAAATACACACTGATCTCAAACATGCACCAGAACTAGCATGTAAAAAAAAACAAAAAAAAAAACACAATGTTTGCATCTTCTACATCTGAGATCCATGTGATGTTTGGGTTTTTGTTTTTTAAAGAAGCTGCAACATCTGCATGTGAGACATTCACATCTGGGTGTAATGCTGCATGTTTTACTTTTAAAACTGGTTGTGACATTTACCATATTTTTACTTCACATCACAGTAAAGGATGCAAACATCACACCAAGTCTACACTGCAAAAATCTAAATCCTACCAAGTGTATTTTTCTCATTTCCAGTCCAAATATCTCATCACACTTAAAATAAGACAGAATCACCTAAAGAGGAACTTTTCAGTGAGATAGAAGAACTGATTTTTAGACAATAGATCTGGAAAATCTGATTTACACAAATCTTACCAAGATCATTTTGACTTGTTCCATTGGCAGATTTTTTGCTTGAATTAAGCAAAAAAAAAAATAAATCTTGAATTAAGCAAAAAAAACCAAAAAAAACTTGAATTAAGCAAAAAAAAAAAAAAAATCTTCAATTAAGCCAAAAAAAATCTTCAATTAAGCAAAAAATAAATAAATAAATTATGAATTAAGCAAAACAAATCATGAATTAAGCAAAAACAACAACAACAACAACATGAATTAAGAAAAAAAAAATCTTGAATTAAGCAAAAAAAAAAAAAATCTTGAATTGAGAAAAAAAAAAAAATCTGCTAATGGAACAAATGAAAATTATCTCGGTAAGATTTGTGTAAATCAGATGTTCCAGATCTATTGTCTAAAAATCAGTTCTTCTCTCTCACTGAAAAGTTCCTCTTTAGGTGATTCTGTCTTATTTTAAGTGTGATGAGATATTTGGACTGGAAATGAATAAAATACATTTGGTAAAATTTAGATTTTTGCAGAGTAAAGTGTCAGAAACACACAAACATGACGCCTGGTCTTAAAGCCGTCACACATATCACCTGGTCGTGAAGGTTGTGCCACTGTTACACTCAGCTGGAAAAGGTAAAAAACACTCAAACTGGGTCTTAAAGGCACAACACGTAAGCTGTGGCGTTGGCGGTGACTGATGCGAAACAACCAGAGCCAACATGGTGACATCTGTCATCCCGTTTCCCCCTCAGGACAGAACACATGCAAACAAACACGCGTCTTTTCTGACCAATAGAAGACGCCGCCGTTCTCACAGTGTCAGTGAGTCAGAAGCAGATAAGTTTAGAAGTCTTTAGAAGACTTGGCTGGCTTTAAAGATTGGAAAGTGTCCGCGCTGTCGCAGGGAGAACGGGCTAATAATGGACGACGCCAGAAACAGAACCTGGACGGAGCCGATAGCTGTGAAGAACTGAGCCGAGGTCAGCGCCGCGACGACACCCACGCTTCTATAAGAGGAACCAAAACGAACCGACAAACTTGAAATAAAATCATCAGATGAAGCTGTCGGAACTCCTGTCCAATCAAACGTCCAGAGGAAGCGCTTTCGATGGAGCGCTTTGACATCGTACAAAATTAACGTCTGTGCATTTTCACACAACAAAACCTATCAGGCTAATCTGTGTCCAGTCCGATTTTACACGAGTGAAAGCAGCCCAAGACTGTCAGCAGAGTGACGACATCTGCGTTTCCCCAAATGACAGCCCTGCCGTCACTGCTCTGCCTGCCGTTCTTAGGTAACGCTTATTATCCACTAATTAGACTGTTACCACACCTGCTGCAGAGCGTCAGTGTCGAAGTAATGTCGCAGGTTTAGTACAAGTCTGTTCTAGCTCGGCTGTTTTACACACTCAGAGTTCATTAAAAGAAAAAAAAGATAAAAGAGCCACAAAGTTGATGAATTAATACAGGAAAAATACCACATTTTCATGTAAAAATGCTATTTTAGAGGATAATTCTCAAATAAATGGTAATAAATCACAAAAGAAAGTCTGAGAGTAGAGACAAATTCATTTGGAAGTTCCCTTCTTCTTCTTCTTCTTCTTCTTCTTCTTCTTCTTCTTCTTCTTCTTCTTACGGAGCTTCCTCTAATTCAGTTTAACCCTTAGTGGTCTGAGTCTATTCTGTCTGTTTTTCAGTCCTTTTGATTTAGCCTTTATATACTATAGAAACAAATGTTTACTATACCCATGTTTGGGATCTGTTTTTTTTTTTTTTTTTCAGAACAACTTCATCTATCTCAACTGCCTCTTATTTTTTCACTTTAACCTACTATAAAAACATGAAAGGACAAAAAAACACCAAAAATATATAAAATCCAATTAGAAAAATGCATATAATTACCTTCATAAATAACACACAGATGCTTAACGAACCTTTTCAAAGACCATAAAAGTGAATACTGGTTCCAAATATTAGGTTAATAAAATTAAAATTGTAATAAATTCAAACTGTACTCAAATATTTGACACAAAAGCAGATCTGTACATAGGCGTTTCCTCCGTTTTTCTCACCCCCCGGTCCTTCCGGTTTCCACCTCCAGTTCAGGTGGGGGTCATTCCCTTTTGCATGTGTATGTTTACATATTTTTGTCGGAGTATGAGGTGCATCAGGGTTGGGGGTACATAACCATGTTGTTATATTTAATGTACATTCAGTTGTACACTAATGATTGTTAACTCCAATATTCTCTCTTTGTTTTGTAAAACAATAAAATACATGAAAAAGTTTACATTTACAAACTGTCCATTTACACAAAAAATGGGAGTAACCTGAACTTTAAAGAACAATCTGAAATGTATTAAGAGAAATGCAAACGTACCAACATCCTGCCTGTTACTGAATGTTTGGTTTCTTTATAGATCCACTGTGATCTGTACTTTCTAATGCATGTGTTGAGGCATAATATTGTTTAAAACTGCACTTGTTCAGTTATTCTCATTTTTTTAAGGATCACTTGTAGATGTAAATATTTTCATAATGGTATTTGACTTTTTTTCACCCTAAAACACACAGAAAAATTTGGAGTTGTGTTATTTATAGGTTATTATGTTCTTTTGGAGACCATATTAGGCCGAATGTGGCCTCTGAGCTAAAATAAGCTTGACTTCCCTGGTTTAAACTCAGAGTCAAAGTAATTTAGTGGCAATACAACCGTAACACCATGCTTTTCTTTTCCTTTTTTCATATCCACTCAGTTGCTTCTCCATTAATTTCGAACATAATCCACTTTATCAGGTCCAGATCCGAGTGAAAACCCACCGGTTTGTTGGTGACACAAACCGGCTTCGCTCCGTCGGTTTTGTTCACAAGCTGCTGAACTACATCTGCACTGAGCACAATGGGAAGTGGTTAGTGTTAGCTCTTTTTTTTAGCCCCTTTCTTCTGTTAGTCTGTGGCTTTTGTGGCTGAGAAGGTCAACAGATGATAAACTCTTCTAAAACACTGGAACACACAGTCCTTCCACCTCCAATATCTTTAAAGTGGATCGCCTTCAAATTAGAGGATAGAGGAAATGTCACAGCGCACACGCTCTCTTTGTGTGTCTCCGTCAGCCCTTCTGTGCTTTATAGCGCACTACTTCAAAGGTTATTCTCTGACCTTATTCAGGCTCATATCTAAGGAAATAAAATAGAAGGCAACTCTGCGCTCCCTGCTGAATGCTCCTTTTGCACAGACACGACGCCGCTGCTCCTGCATGTCCTCCCATTTCTGCCCCCCCCCCCCCCCCCCCCCCCCCCCCCCCCCCCCCCCAAGAATAAATGAAAGGAAAGTCGAAGTCAACGGGGTTACAGCTCTGTTAACAAAAAGAAAAAAAAAAACAGAGGCTTTTCAGAGTTTCACTGTGGAAACATTTGTTTCTGCTGGTCACAGGTGTCACAGATCTGTTCAGCTGCACAAAACCTGCAACTAAAGCCACTACGACAGAAGGAATATGGACAAAAGTATTCAGACATGTTGAATTCAGGTGGGTTTATTTCAGGTGTTTGACAAACATCTATATATAGTTTTATATTGGGATAAACGTCATTGCATTGGTAATTTGGTTCCAAAATGCATCAGAGATGGTTTTGACTTCATTTTTCTCAATATTGATATATTTTTTTAAATCTATGACCATGATTTTAAATGTTCTACCTTTAAATGTCCATAATATTTTTCCTGCTCTGACTGTAAATAATAATTTTCTTCCACAACTATCCATCTACTTTCTTCACATCTCACTGAGGAAGAAAAATCTTCCATTAAACTTTAACTTCTGATCTTAATACAGCGTTTTTCGACCTTGGGGCCGTGACCTCACATGGGGTCACCTGGAATTCAAATGGGGTCGCCTAAAATTTCTAGAATTGATAAAAAAAAAAAAAAAAAAATATATATCATATATATAATATATATATATATATATATATGTACACAAATAAAAATATTTTTAATGTATATATTTCATTATAATTAAAACACCAACACTCTTCTAGAGCTAAAACAATTAATCGACTCAAAGTGATCCAAATAAATCCTTCATCCACAGTTCTCCTGAATCTTCAGCTTGTTTCCTTCATTTCTCTGCTGTTAAACATTGGTTCACTGTGTGTTTCACACGGACGCTTACTGTGACGCACAAGGAAGCTTCAATTCAGGAAAACTGACAGAGAATATTTCCCTTCAATTGATTCAAGTCAATTAATTGAATTGTGAATTTTTGCATCGGATTCAAGCACATAATCGATTAATCGTTTCAGCTCTACACTTTTTCTATAAAAGTCCAGTTCAAATAAAATGCAGGATATAATATCTGAGAAGGCGTATCCTGATTGACTTGATCATGTGACCGCATGCGTTACTACGCTTCAACCTGCTCGGACACAGTCACAGTCAGAAAAGCCGACAGAGTATATGTTTGTATATAATACATTATATAGCCTAAGTGTCAGCTAAAATTCACTTTTAATTGAAACATAGTATAAGAAAATATCATAAGATCAAAAACATTAATTTGATCAAAAAAATGTCTCTGTTTTGAATGTCTGGGGACACCAGAAATTTGTGATGTTAAAATGGGGTCACGAGCCAAAAAGTTGGGAACCACTGAGTGACGGTGTTATATTTGACTGGTCCCGCCCACTTCAGATCCTACTGGGCTGCATGTGAGCCCTGAACTAAAAACTACAAACTAAAACTTTAACGCCCCTGCCCTGAACAGACCAGATAAAAGCTGAATATGTACATATGTTCAGCGTCTGTGAATGCCACGGGTAAACTGTTCCTTCTTTAGACTTCCTGTTGCGGTTAAACCCCCCCCCCCCTTGGGTTGTGCTTGTTCAGTGCAGGTGGAAATGAAGAAATGCATTCAGATGAGATTAAGACCTGAAATGTAGGGTTTGAGCTGCGACCCCCTGACCTGTGGATCAATAATAACAGCTCAGAGTGACAGGCGCACAGATTGAACCGGTTCTGTTTTCCCGCTCTGTTCCGTCCTGAGCCATTTGTCCGGGCGTTCACTCTGTAATCAGCGTCAGCGTTTGTCAAGACCGGATGGCAACGTGACATTTCAGAACAAAGCCAGTGTCGGCAGCAGGGGGGGTGGGGGGGGAGTGTGGCGAGCAATCAGAAGGGAAGCAAAAGGTGCTAATGAGCACGTTGGAAGCTCGCAGGTGGTTTTAGTGATGACAAAGTGGCTTTCAACCCTGTCTGCTCTGCTGCCATCGCACGTAGCATCGCACACGACGGCAGAGCTCGTTAGACAACAGCACGAAGGACGCAGAACACAGGAGGCACAGGACGATGGAAGAGAAGTTTAGAACAACAGAGCTGTGGGGGCGTCCGTCCGTCTGTGGTCATGAAGCTGAATGACAGATCTGAGAAGACGAAGTTCAACAGAGTTAAAAGAAAAAAAAGTCTGGTTTCGCAGAGTCTCAGGTTTTTATTTTTTGAGAGTAAAAAAAAAAAACAATAGGACCAATGTGTCCATAAGAAGTTGAATATGTGAGGTTGTCACGTTCTGCTGCTGTGTTCAAGTCTGGAGCGCCGATAAGGGGGGGTGAACATGACAAGTTCATGGGCCCGTAGTTGTGGGGGGGGCATAGAGCAGGGAGGGGTCCAGTGGACAGAGAAGCTGTGAAAATTCCACTGTATCAGAGAGGTGCAGAAGAGGATGCAAACGGTGGAAGCATGTTCAGGTTCATGATAAGAGACGTTTTTGGATTTATGTCATTGTTTTTCAATTAATCCGATTAAAATACACAACATTTAGCACATTTATCTGTGAACCAATCATTTCTATTAAAAAAAAATGTAGATCAGTGTTTTGGACCATTCTAAATCAAGATCAAAATGAAAAATCTAAATTAAAATGTGTCAAACTGTGAACAGACTTCGTCGACGTTATCCCATGGAAGCCACATGTAGCATTTGAAATGAATCTGACCAGTGGTTTTGGAGAAGAATATTGTTGAAATATGTTGAATGATGATATGCAGAATGATGAAAATGTAAAAATTCAAAAAGAAATTCTGGAAAAAAAAAAGTTACAATTAAAAAAAACCCCAAAAAACGTAAAAGACAATGAAAGAAAATTGCATTTTATTTATGCATTAAAATGGAGTGGGGAAAAAAGAGGTAAAAATACAAAAACAATGTAATGGATACATTGAGACAACGATAATGAAAAAAAAAAAAAGTAAGCAAATGATGACCAACATCAACGAAAATCTTATCCTAATAATATCTGACTCAGACATTCCAGAAAATAGAAGAGTGTCTAACCTTATCTGTCTTCTTCTGGTTGACTTGAGGCTCTTTTTACAGTGTGTGAGCTCTTTATTTCAAATACAAAATACATTCTCATTTTCATGGAAAACATCCTCATTTTAACCTCCTTTATTTTAGATATAGAGTGCAGAGACTATGAGCCATTTTACTAAATCCATAAATGTTAAAGACCATGGTGGAAAAAAACCCATGTTTAAGTAAAATTCTCACAAAAAGCTGACGATGACGTCAAGATGGCAAACGTCATCTAGATTTGAAACAGATTAGATGAGTTTTTAGTGCGTGTGAGTTCAGTTCTTTAGCAGTTCTTTAACACCACAATTAAATCCTAAATTCACATGAAACCTGTTTTTACCACCACATCTGTTAACCTGTCAGCAAAAACTCACATGTTCTATTATAAACCTCACTTATATGTACAACTTCTTTCACACTCTTAGTCTGTAAGTGTCTTTTTTCTGAGCTTCCTCATAAAAAACCCATAATGGTTCCAGAAAATACAAACTTCTTGGAAATAGTTTAAAGGGCTCATATTTGTCTGAACCCACTGTTATCAGTCTGGGCTTCAGTTCTTTGTGTATTTGGACCCTAATAGTTCACACAGTTTGAATGTGAACCTCCAGCTGCTGCTAACTATCTGTAGATTCATTTGGACAAAATCCAGTGGATTCTACAACCTGTTTGAATTCCTGCTTAATATGTTACGTTTTATAACCGGTCCAGACTTTCAATGAACATTTCTCCAGTACCAGTCTTTTGTCAGCAGCAGCAGGTGAGTAAAAACTGAAAATGTGTCCAGACTTCGCAGACTGATCTCATGAAATCGCAATTGACTTTACATCTGAAGGTGATCTGATTATAATCCACCTCTAAACATGACTTCCATCTGATTTGCAAAATGCTTTTATGTTTACACTTCACACAAAGCTCAGATTAAAGTTGAGGGTTATTATATCAGAAACAGAGGAAACTGATGAAAAGTGACTTTTTTCAGCAAAGACACCAATAAGTGAACATGTAAACCAGTGTGTCCGTCCGCTGTCACTGATCCAACTCCATGGGTTTTGACTGGGGAATCAATGTTGTAGAAGATGACGGTGTTTCCACGGTAACTACGGCGCCTTGAACGTCCAAATGGGTCATATCTGATGACCATGAAACAGATGAAGAACTGTATTGACACCAGTTATTGACATGGATTGATAGGATTAGTGGATCAACAGGTATTAAACAGTTTCAATCTGATTTTTTGCTGCAGCTTTTTGAGAGTTAAAGTGTCCTGAAAACCTCACAGAGCCCACACAGATATGTTCCAGTACTTCATAAGTGGCATTTCTGCCTCTAACCGCCTGGATGATGTTTATTTCCCAAAACAGTTGGTGGTTTGAAATAAGCAGATTTTCACACCTGAAGTCCAAACCTGACCCATTTTATTTTATTAATTCATTTATTTTTCTTTTACTTTGGATTAATTTGGTCCAGTTAGTTGTGGTTTTCACACTACATATTTGTTGGCATATAGTAGGCCTCTGCTGTCATCATCTCTGGCTGCATCCTGTTTTATAATTATCATCTGTTGGGTTTCTTTTTCTTTTACTTTTTGGTGAACTTCACTTTTTGGTCAGAAGTGTAAACTATCCATTAACGCTGCAGAGCCAAAAAAAAAGAAAGCAAGATTTGACTGTGGCAACACTTCCCTCTTGGTCTAATTAGAAGATTAATATAAAAAACACATTAACTTGTACAAAACAGTGCCAGGCGAAGAAGAAAAGTAAAGCTACTTGGAGTTTTTTGTGTCATATTTACAGAATCTGATCAATGACTGGTAGTTACAGCTGTCAGTCACACCTTAGACCCTCCTACCTGTCTGAAAGCGCCTGTGATTTGACTAAATTTAGGCATTAAAGGGTAGATTTACAGCCTGAAAACAGACAAAAAGTAGATGCAGAAGATTCATTTTCTCCCAGACTAATTCATTTACAATATGCTGATTGGGAATTATGGAATATTTACCCAATGATGTGAAAAAATGATCAAAACTGCAGCTTTTTAAGTGTTTTCACTGTGAAATGAACCAAATATGATCTAGATTGGACCCAAAGATGAGTTTTTTTGGTCTGGATCATGTTCGGTTCAAAGTGGAATATCTGGAGCAAACAAGGAAGATGTCAAAGCAATTGAAGATTCAGAACTGAATATATAAAATAAAGTTTCCTGATTGATTCCTAGTGCCACTCCATGCAGAAAAAACATTCCACCTCTAAAGTGCAAATGTAAAAACAGCAAAACCTCATTTAATTTTGGCACTTGTTCCTTGTGATTCATTTACAACCAGACGTGACAAGCTTGTCGGTTAAACTTTGGCAGGAAATGAAATGACTGCAGGAAATGAAAGATGGTTTGCTGTGTTTTAGGCTGTAGATGAGCTTGTTTATTTTCATAATGAGTCGGGAATTGAGATCTGATCTGAAAGAGTCCCCGGACACACTTGATGACAGTGTTGTCCTTTCATTTGCTTTGTCCTCATTAACCCTCGGCGTCTCACAGCGCCAACATGTGTTTGGAGTTGGAGTTTTCTGTGGGCGGGGCTGTTGGGTTTGTAGTTTTTCTCCACATTCAGACTCTAAACCTGATGAATGCAGCAGTTTGAATACGAACACGTTATTCCAAGCACCATTTAAGCACCTCTTCCATCCTCTGAACCAGTACAAAGACCGTTAGCATTTGACCTTCGTGTTTTTTCCCCGATTATTCCACAGATCTGCAGACCCTCACCTCTGCAATCATATCCACTACTGAATAATACCACTATGTGTGGACACAGTATTAAATACAAACAGAAGATCCGATTTTGAAGAAAAATGAACAAAAAATCAACAATATTGAACAAAACTGAACAAAATAATTAACAATATGGACAAAAATGAACAAAATAATCAATAAATAAACAAAAATGAAGAAAACAATCCACAAATTGAACAAAAATGAAGAAAATAATCAACAAATGAACAAAAATTAACAGATAATCAACAACATGACAGAAATGAATATGATAATTCAACAAATTGAACAAAATAAAGAAAATAATTAACACTATGAACCAAATAATCAACCAGTCGAACAAAACGAAGGAAAATAATCAACAAACTGAACAAAAATGACCAGATAATCACATATTGAAGGAAATGAACAAATAATCAACCAAATGAACAAATAACAACCAAATGACGAAATAATCAACAAATTGAGCAAAAATTGAAGAAACAACCAAAATGAAAATAATCAACAAAATGAACAAAAATGAAAATGATAATCAAAAAATTGAACAAAAGTGAACAAAATAATCAAACTATGAACAAAATAATAAACCAATTGAACAAACTCAAGAAAACAATCAACAAAATGAACAAAAATGAACATAATAATCAGGTTTCATTCAACACGTTAGATATTTCTAATTGTTTCTAATCAGTTTTTTGTGTCTTTTAAGCTTGTGCACATATTGTCCTGTGTTTTCTTGTATCTGAAGAAAAGTGAATGAGAAATAAAGATGATCATTTAAACCCTGCAGAGACAACAAAGCTAAAGGTGGAATAAGCCTTTTGAACAGTACTGTGTACAATATAAATGAATGAAGCGACTCCTCAGGTTTAGATTCATGTTTCTATTATTGATGAGCTGGATGTCATTTCAGTGTCAGTATTGTTAGTTCTATTTTCAGACTAATATGAGATTTGACTTAAACCAAACAAACAAAAAAAGAAACCATCAATAACTGTAAAAACCACAGGCTGAATCCACAAATAATGGAAATGCTAATTGTGCAAGAAAATCAACCCTTGGCTAACACGGCTACTGTCTAGTCCATAATGAAAATGTCAAAAACCATTAGATTATTTATCTTTAATGAATGTGCACCATCAAACCAGCCTTCAAGCATCTATATAATGCACTTCTGTACCACAGTCTATGGACACATCCACCAAAATAGGCCCAATTAATGCAGTTCAGACATGTCTCAGAGGTGTTTGATTAATGTCAAGTGTCACTGAATAATAGGTTTTGTAGGAACTTGGATGCTGATGTTGTGTTCACAGCTGGATGCATTTTCACAGCAGGTTTGAATCCAAAGAACACAGTGTTAAGGTCATTAACAGCAGATCAGTCACCATCTGATACTCGTTAATGTTGGATTTCTGTGACTGTTACTCTCAGTAAGATAATGAGACTCTATGGATATGTAATAAAGCACACTGGTCTTCAGTACTTATTAGATTAACACACATACTGATCTCATTTCTCCAGTATTTGATTATTTCCACACCTGACATGATTACTGTACTTTCCGGTCTACAAGCTGCTACTTTTTCTCACACATTGTGAACCCGCGGCTCTAAAATGATGCAGCTTATTTATGTTTTCTGGGCTAACGATCGATCCGGCTGACGAAGAAGGAAATAGAGCTGCTGCACGTTAGCTTGGCATCAATGAATCGATGGTGAGACGTTGGAGACGGGGTGAGTGCGAATTACAGTACGGAAAGTACGGTATATGTCAGTTCACTAATTCAAGCATCATATACTTGAAGATTTGAAGAAACAGAGCGATACAGAGGGAGACAGTTGTCGCTTTTCCACTGAGCCTCAAACTGCACAAATATAACTTGCGCATAAAAATTTGCCAAAAGGTGAAGACACACCAACCTGATTTTCGGCGGTCGGACATCGTTGGACAGTCTGACGAGGTCGGTGACATGAGTCTGGTTGGTGTGTTCTCTGTGTTAATGCTGTCTCCTGTTTTTTCAGCCATTCAGCATGTGTAATCAGCCCACTAGCAGTCGTTCAGTCGAACCAAGGGATAGCCCTTAACTAGTGAATCAGTGAAGGAGAAGTTTCCATGTGAATCTAGCTCTGCCCAGTGTACTTCACACTTCTATTGTCCTCTAGAATAGTCCATTCACTGCTCAGATCATGTCTTAATGAGTGACAGTCAGTGTTGACTATGGACTTCATTCATTCCATGAAGTCAACACTGTTAGCATTGTTAGTGCGATTTCTCCTTAGTTTTTGCCTGCAACATCTTTCTTCTTCCACAAGAAGAAGCCCTAGAGCTGACAACACTAGTATCTTCTTATTACTAACCATCCGTTCAACAAGTACAACAACAACCACCCTTCTGGACGACTCAACACTGCTGACAACAACAACTGACAACAGCCAACTCTGGGTTACACAGATGTTCCATCATTTTCCGGTTTTACGTCTCGCACAAGCGCAGAACGTACGCTGAAGTCGGTAGTGGATTTGGTGTGTTCTTCACACTGTTTTGACCGTGTCAGCTGAGAGCCAACTGATTAGTGTGGCTGCCTTTCTGGCAGTGATCGGCAGTCGGGTTCACGTGTCTTTCCCTTAATGGAAAAATTTCGCCAAAACTCTCGTTTTATGATGAAAAGTTTTTGTGCTTGAAAGAGGTGGTCTTCCGGGAATAGCAAATTGGTTTATCGTGCAAAACTGCAATGTAAAGACATTTTTGCATCTTAGTCACATTAAAAAAAAAAAAAAAAAAACGGATGTTGATGGATATTACAACAAGTGAAGAAGAAGAGTTTTTAAAACAAACATGTTGCGGTCTGTGTGGACACACCAGGAAACCCAATTATTTTTTAATTTAGTACACAGGACAGAGGGGTAACGAGCATTCTAGATTCAAAACAACACACATTATGTTCACTGTGTCATACCTGCAGCCAGACGTTAGTCTGGTTTTGTCTGTCTTTTATGTTTGTTTGTCACTTCCTGTTTTATTTGTTATTTTTCCCCTCATGTGTCTTGTCTGTTGTCTTACTTCCTTCCTTGATCGTGTTTCACCTTTCCCCTGATTACCTGTCTCCGCCCTGATTTGTGCACCTGTGTCTCGTTGTCTTCCTCCCTTTTGTGTATTTAAACTCAGTCTCTTCCCCTGGTCAGACGTCAGTTTGTAACTCTCGTTGTACTTACCAGTGTTCTGATCTGGTCTGTCTGTTTTGATTACCTGTTTTGACCCGTTTTTGCCGCTCCCTGTCGGTTTTGTCTGCCTCATCTGCTATCCTGGTTCGATCGCCTAGCCTGCTTTCTGGTAAGTGAGTTTAGTCCAACCTTATGTCCTGTCGCGCTGATTGATAGCTTTCTGTGTATGACCTGTTTATCCGCCCCTGACCTCCCTCTGCTTTTCCCTAGTTGGGAAAAAGGCTCCGGTAACCGAACGGAGAAAGGGATTAGATCCGAAGAGGAAGTCTCCATCAATTATCCTCAAGATTCTGTCACTCATTACCATTATCCAATTGTCTGGGGAATCTGTGACAAATAAATCCCTTGAACTTTATATTCCGCCTCTGAGTTTCTGCATTTGGATTCTGTGCCTGTACTAACGCCATTACACACTGACATGTTTATGGAATGACTTCTACTGACATCTTGTGATAATAAATAAACAAATCATCATATTTGTGATTAATGGAAAAAACAACATTTACACACTTGGTCTTTTTCAACATTTAGTAAATATTGGAAAAGTTTTGGCACGTACAGTATGTCCAATTGAAAAGTGCCTAGTGAGTCAGAGGTGAACTTGTGTTCAGTTAAAACCAGACTGGAGGTCAGATCTAAAACATGATCGTGGTAAACACAAGGACTGAAGAGGACCCGTGAACCATTTACCATAAACCAAACAATTATGAATGAAATAAATGTTAAAGACTTTGGTGAAAAATTCATGTTCTACTAAAGTGATGACAAAAACCAGATGGTGAAGATGATGTCATTTGGAAGTTTATCAACATGTTGAACGGATTTAGCACATAGAGTGAGAGTTGGGTTGGTGGCAGTTCTTGAACACTGCATTAACTCCACAGTTCACATGGAACCTGTTTCTACCACGTCTGTGAATGTGTCAGCAACAACTCACATGCTCATTTCTTAGTTCACACAAGCATAAAGTAAACAAAACCATCTTTAACTTAAAGCTGCAGTATGTAGGATTGTGGCCAAAACTGGTACTGCAATTACATTCAAAATACTGTAGAACGTGGTATCCCTCCTCCTCCCCCCAGGCTAGGGGTTGCCAGATCCCGCATGAGCATCCACTTCTAGCGTTTCCTCTAATCCTTGCCACCACACCATAAATTTAATACTAAAAAAATCACCAGACTTACTCTACATAAGTCTAATATATAACAGGCCAGAACAAACGTCCTGCACAGTCAAATGAAATTTGCGAAGATTCAGGAGCTCTAACCCCCCCACCACCACCACCACCGAACCACAGACACCGGACTACCGACCCCCCCGACCGAACCACGGACGCCGAACTACCGAACCCCCCCCCCCCCACACAACACAACACACACACACTTTCCGGACTACTGATCCCCCCCACACACACCGAACCACAGATGCTGAACTACCAACCGAACTCCCCGACCGAACCACGGACACCGAGCTACCGACCCCCCCCCCACCCCCCCACCCACAACCGAACCCCGGGACCGAACACCCCCCCCCCGTTCGGATTACACACCGCTAAATGAACAGGTCACTTCCACAGAAACACTGAACTACAAGGAGCTACCATGGACAGAGACAAGTCCTACAGCGGTACCTGGTCTGTTCACCAGTACCTGGTCTGTTCACCAGTCCTACACCGGTACCTGGTCTGTTCATCAGTCCTACACCGGTACCTGGTCTGTTCATCAGTCCTACACCGGTACCTGGTCTGTTCACCAGTCCTACACCGGTACCTGGTCTGTTCACCAGTCCTACAGCGGTACCTGGTCTGTTCACCAGTCCTACAGCGGTACCTGGTCTGTTCATCAGTCCTACACCAGTACCAGGTCTGTTCACACAGTCCTACAACGGTACCTGGTCTGTTCACCAGTCCCTACAGCGGTACTGGTCTGTTCACCAGTCCCAGACCGGCAGTCTCTTCACCGGGCCAGGAGAAGACGACCTGCTGCCCGGCCCGGAAGAAGGCACCAGGTGAAGAGGCCGCGACCCCGGCTCTGAGTGGCTCTTACCGGTGGTTCAGACTGAGGCAGGGCCGGCGTCGGTCTTCAATCCTTCTCCTCTTTCAGCCGTCTCTCCATGTTTCTAAATCATTCTCCTATACATCTCCTTGTTTTATTTCTCACTTTGTCACGATGTATTTGGGAATAACAAGAGTCCTTTTAGGTTTAATAACGTCAGACATTTGTGATCAGAAATTGTTCCAGCTGCAGCCCACGGGGACTCTGGCAACCTGGAGCTGAAAGGCTTCTGACTCTGTGATTGGCAGACAGGTGACTGGGCGGGGCATCAGACCAAAACACACAATGTCAACATAAAAATCATTTCAGGGCTGACACTGAGCTGTTCAACTGCCACATATTCTGGCTGGACTACTACTGTCAGTGAGATCAGGATTTGAAATGAACATGATTCCTTCATGTCTGGTGACAGTCAAGGCACTTTTACAATTACTTAGAACATAATTCCTACATACTGCAGCTTTAAGTGCTTCAAGGCTAATATTGTTTATAGAGCAAGACACAGGAGTAGTACTCAACTGTACTTCAAGTAAAAGTACTATAAGTCATTTATATTTAGCACACATTTGGCCCCATGAAAGCTAAACTTTGTGGGCCCTTTCATAAAATTCAGGGGGGGGGGGGGGGGTGCGCAGTTTCCCACATAACGTCACTTGCGTACCGTGAAAACAAAACCAAAACTTAACATGCTTCAACATCCCATTCCTGACTTCTATGTCTCTCTGATTCAGAAGATCAGGACATTTTTCACACCTCTAACCTGTATCCACTGGACCCCTCCTCTGCTCTGTGGGGCCCCCACACATCCTGGGCCCCGTGAATTTGTCTGTTTACCCCACCTTATCGGCGCCCCAGGTCTGTGGACAGGTGTGTCCGTCCCCCACATCCACAGGCTGGTGTAGATCAGGGCCTTTCTCTACCCTAATGTCTCACATGTCACTGCAAAGGCTTTTCTTCCAGTGGGATCGGGAATCTTCTGAGGGGCTTCCCTGATCCAATGACAAATGGCATGGAATAAAGAAGACCATAGGGTTAGGGGGTTAGGGGTTAGGGGGTTAGGGTAGGTCATTCGTTATTCCATGCCATTGTCATGGATAGGAAGGCCCCTTTTCTGATTGCCCCAACAGTGCGGACATGGAATTGTGCTGGTGCTTATACACAGGGTGTGATTTGCAGGGGGTGGTGGGGGAGATCAACCCCCCCTCTGATTTTTACACCCCTACTTCTGCTTATTGAATTTCATCCTCGGGGGGGGACAAACAACCAATACAAATCCCATCGGGCTGTGACGTGTTCTTCCACTCTGTCCTACTGACACTAGCGTTCACCTGGACCCAACCGTTCAGTCTGACATTCACCAACGTCCCCATGCACTGGGCGCCGTAAGGGAGGGGGGGGGGTTAATTAAATGTGTTAGATTCATGTGGCCCAGTATTTGTGGGGGGCCCACAGAGTAGGGAGGGGTCCAGTGGACACAGGGTAGAAGTTGTGAAAATTTCCTGTATATAATGGAATAGAACCCAGGAGTCGGACGTTGAAA